>NC_046166.1:21806218-21929999 GCF_011064425.1 Rattus rattus | reverse complement strand
TGTTCCCTTACACTGGGAGTCCACCCTTGGCAGGACCAAGGCTTCTCCTCCCTCTGGTGCTTAACAAGTCCATCCTCTACTACATATGCAGCTGGAGTCATGGGTCTGCCCATGTGTCCATGTGGTTTAGTCTCTGGATGCTCTGGTTGCTTGGTATTGTTGTTCTTATGGAGCCCCCTTCAGCTCCTTTAATTTTTTCTCTAACTCCTCCAATGGTGAGTCCATTCTGAGTTCAACAGTTGGCTGCTAGCCTTCACCTCTGTATTTGTCAGGCTCTGGCAGAGCCTCTCAGGAGACAGCTATATCAGGCTCCTATCAGCATGCACTTCTTGAAATCAGCAATATTGTCTGGGTTTGGTGACTGTATGTTTATGGGCTGGATCCCCAGGTGGGGCAGCCTCTGAATGGTCATTCCTTCAGTCTCTGCTCTGAACTTTGTCTCCATATGTCCTCCTATGAATACCTTTGTTCCCCCTTTGCAGAAGGCCTGAAGCATCCCCACTTTGGTCATCCTTCTTCTTGAGCTTCATGTGGTCTGTGGTTGTATCTTGGGTAATCCGAACTTTTCGGTCAATATCCACTCATCAGTGAGTACATGCCATGTGTGATTTTGTGATTAGTTTACCTCACTCAGGATGATATTTTCTAGTTCCATCTATTTGCCTATGAATTTCTTGAAGTCATTGTTTTTAATAGGTGGTGGTATTCCATTTGTAAATGTACCACATTTTCTGTATCCATTCCTCTGTTGAAGGCATCTGGGTTCTTTCAGCTTCTGGCTATTATACATAAAGGGTACAATGAACATAATGGAATATGTGTCCTTGTAATATGTTGGAGCATCTTTCAGGTATATGCCCAAAAGTGTTCCTCAGGTAGTACTATGTCCAGTTTTCTGAAGAACCTCTAGACTGATTTCTAGAGTGATTGTACCAGCTTGCAATCCCACCAACAATAGAGGAGTGTTCCTTTCTCCACATCCTCACCAGCATCTGCTGTCACCTGAGTTTTGATCTTATCCATTCTGACTGGTATGAGGTAGAATCTCAGGATTGTTTTGATTTACATCTCCCTGATGACTAAGGGTGTTGAACACTTCTTTAGGTGCTTCTCAGACATTCGCTATTCCTCAGTTGGGAATTCTTTGTTTAGATCTATACCCCATTTTTAATAGGAGTATTTGGTTCTCAAAAGTCTAACTTCTTGAGTTCTATGTATATATATTAGATATTAGCCCTCTATCAGATGTAGGATTGGTAAAAATCTTTTTTTTTTCAATCTGTTGGTTGCCGTTTTATCTTACTGACAGTATCCTTATCCTTACAGAAGTTTTGCAATTTATGAGGTCCCATTTGACAATTCTTGATCTTAGAGCATAAGCCATTGGTGTTTTGTTCAGGAAAATTTCCCCAGTGCCCATGTGTTCAAGACACTTCCTCAATTTTTCTTCTATTAGTTTGAGTGTACCTGGTTTTATGTGGAGATCCTTGACCCACTTGGACTTGAGCTTTGTACAAGGTGATAAGAATGGATCAATTTGCATTCTGCTACATGCTGACATCAAGTTGAACCAGCACATTTGTTGAAAATGCTATTTTTTCCATTGGATGGTTTTGGCTCCTTTGTCAAAGATCAAGTGACTATAGGTGTGCGGGATCATTTCAGGGTCTTCAATTCTATTCCATTGATCTACCTTCCTGTTTTTTTGTACCAATACCATGCAGTTTTTTGTATTATTGCTCTGTAATACAGCTTGAAGTCAGGGATGGTGATTCCCCCAGAACTTCTATTGTTGAGAATAGTTTTCGCTCTCTTGGATTTTTGTAATTCTGAATGAATTTGCAAATTGTTCTTTCTAACTCTGTGAAGAGATGATTTGGGATTTTGATAGGGATTGCACTGAATCTGTCGATTGCTTTTGGCAAAATGGTCATTTTTACAATATTAATTCTGTTAATCCATGAACATGGGAGATCTTTCCATCTTTTGAGATTTTCTTCATTTTCTTTCTTCAGAGACTTGAAGTTCTGGTCATAAAGATCTTTCACTTGCTTGGTTAAAGTCACTCCAAGGCATTTTATATTATTTGTGACTATTATGAAGAATATCATTTCCCTAATTTCTCTCTTAGCCTGTTTATCCTTTGAGAAGTGGAAGGCTACTGATTTATTTGAGTTAATTTTATATCTAGCCACTTTGCTGAAGTTGTTTATCAGCTGAAGAAATTCTCTGTTGTAATTTTTTGGGTCACTTAAAGATACTATCATATCATCTGCAAATAGTGATATTTTGACTTCTTCCTTTCCAATTTGTATCTGTGTGTGTGTGTGTGTGTGTGTGTGTGTGTGTGTGTGTGTCTAATTGTTAATTTTAGTGAAACTCCTTCAAGTTTCTCTCCATTTAGTTTGATGTTGACTACTAGTTTGGTGTATATAGCTTTTGCTATGTTTAGGTATGGGCCTTGAATTCCTGATCTTTCCAAGACTTTTAAGATGAAGGGGTGTTGAATTTTGTCAAATCCTTTTTCAGCATCTAATGAGATAATCATGTTTTTTTCTTTGTGTTTGTTTATGTAGTGTATTATGTTGATGGATTTCCATATATTGAACCATCCCTGCATCCCTGGATGAAGCCTACTTGATCATGATGGATGATTGTTTTGATGTGCTCTTAGATTCGGTTTGCAAGAATTTTATTGAGTATTTTTGCATCGATATTCATAAGGAAAATTGGTCTGAAGTTCTCTTTCTTTGTTGGGTCTTTGTGTGGTTTAGGTATAAGCAAAATTGTGGTTTCATAGAAGGAATTTGGTAGTGCTCTGTCTTTTTCTATTTTGTGGAATAGTTTGCACAGTTTTGGTATTAGGTCTTCTTTGAAGGTCTGACAGAAGGTCCTGGGATTTTTTGGTTGGGAGAGTTTTGAATACTGCTTGTACTTCTTTAGGGGTTATGAAACTGTTTAGATGGTTTATCTGATCCTGACTTTACTTTGGTTCCTGATGTCTGTCTAGAAAATTTTCCATTTCCTCTTGATTTTCCAGTTTTGTCGAGTATAGGTTTTTGTAATAGGATCTGATAGTTTTTTTTTTTTTCATTTCCTCAGATTCGGTTGTTATGTCTTCCTTTTCATTTCTGATTTTGTTAATTTGGATACTGCCTCTTTGTCCTCTGGTTAGTCTGGTATACTTTCTGGTTTTGTTGATATTTTGTATAGTTCTTTTGTTTCTACTTGGTTGATATCAGCTCTGAGTTTGATTGTATCCTGCCATCTACTCCTCTTGGTGTATTTGCTTCTTCTTGTTCTAGAGCTTTCAGATGTGCTGTCAAACTGTTAGTGTGTGCTCTCTTCAGTTTCTTTCTGGAGGCACTCAGAACTATGAGTGACCTGACTTCTGAGCACTGTTTTCATTGTGTACCATAAGTTTGGGTATGTTGTTCCTTCATTTTCATTCAATTTTAAAGACTCTTTAATTTCTTTCTTTGTTTCTTTCTTGACCCAGTTATCATTGAGTAGAGCATTTTCCAGCTTCCATGTGTATGTGTGCTTTCTGTTGTTTTTGTTGTTATTGAAGACCACCTTTAGTCTGTGGTGATCTGATAGGATGCATGGAATTGTTTTAATCTTCTTGTATCTGTTGAGACCTGTCTTGTGACCAATTATATGGTCAATTTTGGAGAAGGTACCATGAAGTGCTGAGAAGAAGATATATTCTTTTGTTCTAGGATAAAATGTTAGATACCTGTTAAATCCATGTTGTTCATAATTTCTGTTAGTCTCCATTTAGTTTGATGTTGACTACTAGTTTGGTGTATATAGCTTTTGCTATGTTTAGGTATGGGCCTTGAATTCCTGATCTTTCCAAGACTTTTAAGATGAAGGGGTGTTGAATTTTGTCAAATCCTTTTTCAGCATCTAATGAGATAATCATGTTTTTTTCTTTGTGTTTGTTTATGTAGTGTATTATGTTGATGGATTTCCATATATTGAACTCACTGTGTCTCTGTTTAGTTTCTGTTTCCATGATTTGTCCATTGACAAGAGTGGGGTGTTGAAGTCTCCCATTATTATTGTGGTGCAATATATGCTTCCAGCTTTAGCAAAGTTTCTTTTATGAATGTATGTACCCTTGCATTTGGAGCATAGATGTTCAGAATTGAAAGTTCATCTTTGTAAATTTTCCCTTTGATGAGTATGAAGTGTTCTTCCTCATCTTTTTTGTTTGAAAGTCAATTTTATTTGATATTAGAATGGCTACTCAAGCTTGTTTCTTGGGACTATTGGCTTAAAAAAATTTTCCCAGCCTTTTACTCTGAGGTTGTGTCTATCTTTGTCAGTGAGGTATGCTTCCTGTATGCAGCAAAAGGCTGGGTCCTGTTTTCGTATCCAGTTCATTAGTCTATGTCTTTTTATTGGGTAATTGAGCCCATTGATGTTAAGAGATATTAAGGGATAGCGATTGTTGTTTCCTATTATTTTTGTTGTTAGAGGTGGAATTATGGCTGTGTGGCTATCTTCTTTTGGGTTTGTTGAAAGAAGATTATTTTCTTGCTTTTTCTAGGGTGTAGTTTCCCTCCTTGTATTGTAGTTTTTCCATCTATTATCCTTTATTGGGCTGGATTTGTAGAAAGATATTGTATAAATTTGGTTTTGTCATGGAATATTTTGGTTTCTCCATCTATATTAATTGAGAGTTTTGCTGGATATAGTAGCCTTGGCTGGCATTTGTGTTCTCTTCATGTCTGTATGACATCTACCCAAGATCTTCTAACTTTCATAGTCTCAGTTGAGAAGTCTGGTGTAATTCTGATAGGTCTACCTTTATATGTTGCTTGACCTTTTTCCCTTACTGCTTTTAATATTCTTTTTTTGTTTTGTGTATTTGGTGTTTTTGCCCTGGCCCACAGTGCAATCAGCGGAGGTTGGTGACCACCTAGGAGAGAATGGGGGACAAGAGGCATGAAGAAGGACACCAAGACAAGAGTCTGATCAAGGCAACAATTTTATTTTTTCCAAAGGCTGAATTTATACCATAGCAGGGGTAACAGAGGGAAGGGGGACATGGGAAACATCTACACAAGCCAAGGACACAGAGCTCTTGTGGTCAGCTGATGTCAACAGGATGTTGGTTTCTCAGAAAAGTCACAAGTTTGTCATATCATTAGTCATCCTGACCACCAGATTTGTATTAGTCTTCTGCAGCTGGCTGGGGATTTTCCATGAACCCAGTCATACTTAACTCTAACTATAATATTAACATCAATAATGGAGGGGTTTAAGAGCATTGCTCCCAACATGTTTTGACTATTATAGGAGAAATTTCCTTTCTGGTCCAATCTATTTGGAGTTCTCTAGGCTTCTTGAATGGTCAAGGTTATCTCTTTCTTTAAGTTATGGAAGTTTTCTTCTATAATTTTGTTGAAGATATTTACTGGCCCTTTAAGTTAGGAATCTTAGTTCTCTTCTATACCTATTCTTCTTAGGATTGGTCTTCTCATTGTGTCCTGGATTTCCTGGACATTTTGGGCTAGGAGCTTTTTGCATTTTGCATTGTTTGTCTATTGTGTCTATGTTTTCTATGGTATCTTCTGCCCCTGAGGTTCTCTCTTCTATCTCTTGTATTCTGTTGGTGATGGTTGCATGTGTGACTCCTGATCTCTTTCCTAGATTTTTTTTATCTTCAAGGATGTCTCCCTTTGTAGTTTCTTTATTGTTTCTATTTCCATTTTTAGATCTTGGTTGGTTTTGTTTAATTTCTTTACCTCTTTGGTTGTATTTTTCTATATTTTTTAAGGGATTTTTGTGCTTCCTCTTTTAGGGCTTCTACTTGTTTACCTGTGTTCTCCTGTATTTCTTTAAAGAAGTTATTTATGTCCTTCTTCATATACATATATATGTATTTCATATATATATCTGATCCTCTGAGATGACATGGCCAACAGTCACAGAGCTGCAGACAATAGGATTATGTACTATTTACTGTAGTATTTTTTCCTCTGAAACGTAATATAAGTACAAAAGCTAGGTAAACTTATGGTACTTTCATCTAAGACTTTTCATAGCTTAAAGAATTAGGTTTTAGGAAATATTCAACAAATCAATCTGTGAAACAGTCAATAAAATTTTCTAATTTATCAGAAAAAAAACTCAGCAAGTTTCACCTCAAAATGTATTGCACAAGTCTTTAAGAAGCCACCCTAAATTAAATAAGGAAGATAGACAGTTCTTTCAAGAGAGGGAGAAGAGCCCAAGAAAGAGGCACTGAACAGTCAAACCGGGTGGGGCCCAATCAGAACAGCCTTTAAAACACAGAAAACTTCCCAGGGAAAAGAAAATTGAATAAAAAAGAACAAAACTATCACCATTTCTCCATCAAGAATGTGTGTTTCAAAAGCAACGTTATTTGTGGCCAGCGTAACATCTGTCTTAAAGCTACAGGAATGACCCCTGATGACAGCGCCATTCTCCAGAAACACCACACGTGGGCAGCTTCCTCGACAGCTGCTGCACAGCCTCAGTCTCCCTCTTTCTTCAAGATGAGGTTCAAAGCCACGCATGGGCAAGATCAGGACACCAGCCATGCATCTTCTCTTAGGGAGGCTGAGGAGATCGTCCTGGGACTGCGAGAGCACGTGTCCTCGCTGCAAGCTGAGCTTGGAGTTGTGAAGAAGGAAGTAGAGCATGTGAGCTCAAGTGTGAAAAGCAGAGATGGGGGCGAAAGCTTTAGAAGACAAACTTGAGTTAGAAGAGCTGCAGAAGTGGCGCTGAAGAGGAAGGCGGAACAGAAGATCACGCCATGGGAGCAGCTCTTGTCTCAGCTGAAGAGAAAACACAGCAGCATGAAGGACACAGAAAGCCAGTTGAATGAGCTGAGTGCAAAATTACAAGAAAGAGAAAAGCAAATTTATATTCTAGAAGGAAAACTTAAAAACCTACAAGGTTCTCCACAACCTGAAATGCCAGTTGTGTCTAGATCCATGGGAAATGTGGCAGCATCTCCCGAACAAGAGGCAACAGATTCCCAAGACTGCACACAGAAGGCATGGAAAGAAGCTACATGCTGCGAAGACGTGTAATTGAAACCGAGAAGCTGCTGCGCTGGCGGGAGCAGGGCGAAGGTCAGGCGACGCCATCTCAGTCTGAGGTTCAGCACAGGGCGCCGCCCGCCGTAAAGTTAGGCGCTGGAGCCAAGCAGCTCGAAGATCAAGTTTGATAGGATGTCTTCAAGAAGAACTCAAGAAAACATGAAGTGATCTTTAATTCTGCCCCAGCCCGTGGGAGAAGAAACTCATAAAAACAGCACAAGAGTGAAGCGGAATTGGGCAAGTGTGGTTGACAGTGTCCAGAAAACCCTCCAGGAAAAGGAGCTGACCCGCCAGACCCTGGAGCGAAGGGTGAGAGAGCTGGAGTCAGACTTAATAACTGAGAGGGGCGCCCTGAGACTTGAAATGGAAAAGTTGACCTTAGAATATGAAAAAAAATCACAATCTCCACAGCAAGAAACGGATGGGAAAAAATACATCTGTGGAAATTTTGGAAGACAGCCCTGAGGAAAATTCCAAATCACATGTGATCCCATTGAAATTGGGGACTACCATGGATGGACTCCAGGTCACTGGAGTCAGTTAGCAGGATCAGGGTGGGAAAAACAGAAGCTGAGCAAGGAGGTGGCAAGGCTGCAGAAAGATCTTCAAGCTCTGACAAGGAGCGTCAGCAGGAGCTGGACATCCTGACGAGAGAATGTGAGCAGGAAGCTGAGGAAAAGCTCAGACAGGAGCAAGAGGACGTTGAGTTGAAGCACAGCTCCACACTGAAGCAGCTGACGCAGGAGTTATTTATGTCCTCCTTAAGTCCTCTATCATTATCATGAGATGTGATTTTTTAAATCCAGATCTTGCTTTCCAGTGTGTTGGGATATGAAGGACTTGTTGTGGTGGGAGAACTGGGTTCTGATGGTGCCAAGTAGCCTTGGTTTCTGTTGCTGATGTTCTCGTGCTTGCCTCTCGCCATCTGGTTGTCTCTGGTTTTAGTTGGTCTTGCTGTCTCTGACTAGAGCTTGTCCCTCCTGTGAGCCTAGTAACAAATCTCAAAATGCTCCAAATGGCTAACTTTTAGTAGCTGAAGTATGCCCTTCTTACACTAAGCTAGACTGCCTAAAATTCTGAGAGAAATTTATGCCTAAGAAGGAAACTTCATTCCACCTCACCTTGCTGTGCCTATTTTGAGAACCCCAAAAGGCCACCAAGGAGCCGATTGCAATGCAATCTCACTAGAGTCTTCTTCAAGCTCAAGCTTGGGCTCGCCTCTGTCACTGGCACAGCAGGATGGGAGGGTGACGCCCTGAGCTCAGTTTCAAGCAAGCATTTAGAGGGGCAAGCAAACAAGCAAGGGGTCTCTAGCCTGGCACACATCTGATTGGGGAGCTACTATGGAATTTGTTGCCCTCTAAAATGATTGGCTGGTGCTGGGAGCCAAACCATAAACTATCATAAGTAAATATCTTTAGGTACAGGTGTGACTACTGCTTTCCACCTGTTTGGTGGCTGTTAGGGAGTGACCTGGAGACCAGTGCTAGGTGAGGGCCTGGTGGTTAACTCAAGGTCTCTAAGATGGAGCCTGAACCCAGGATGGAGTTGATCTGGTCTCTCACCTCACCCCACCCCACCCCTCATGAGAATTCTTGGTGACTCAACCAGGAAACTCAATGTCTAAAGACATGTACTAAAAGACAATGTCCCAAGAACATGTACTCTTTCCCCATAACCCCAGGGAGTTCCTTCTCTCCTGCTCCTGCCTTTCTTTTAACTCCTCCAATCCTCTTCTCCAGAGACAGAACCCACAAATACCATACCCCACGACCACAGGGCCAGCCAGCGTTTAAAAGTCCTGAGGGTATCCACCAACTGGAGACTCCTGTGACATAAAATGGACATGGAACACAAGAAAGGAATATTAGTTTCTCCAAGGATATTCACTTCAAGCAAAACACTGTGCCCCAACTAGAAAGTCCGTGAATGTACTTGGTCCAAATCCATGGCAACCCTTTGGCAACGTCTTCTTCAGGGTTAATATGTACTTATAACACACACACACACACACACACACACACACTTCTGTTGTTTATTGTTTGGTTTGGGCCACTGCCTTAGTTCCATACTCTCCCCCAGCCTCTCTGGAAGAAAGATGGGGTTTCATTTTTCCCTTTAGTTCCCTTCCCAGGCTTCCTCCCAGATAAGTTGATACAGGCAGTACCTGAGATGTGCCAGGTACACTCTTGTTTCCTGTGTCCTTGTCCCTGACCCAAGAGAGGATGGGAATCAGTAGTCACCCTCCAGGCTCTCACATCACATCATGTGTCATACATATCAGTGTCCTGCTTCTGGGACAAAGCTGGAAGCCACTGATAGAGCACCCAGAGGGGTGTGGCCTACCCCACTTCCTTCCCATAGGGCCGTACCATGCCATTTTGGGAGAAACCCCCACTCCATCATAGTGGGGGGAAATGTGGTACCCAGTGCTGGATTTCTCACCCTTCCTGTCCCAGGCTGAGGCTCTTGCCCAGCCTTCCCTTCTGTGAAGAAGAAGCAAACAGAGAGCCGGGAGAGCACACACAGGTTTGCACACAGCCGCTCATTCCTGCCCTTTTCTCTTTGTCCCTCTGTGCAACACAGGTCAGAATTGAACTCTCAGCCTGATGCAGGGTGGAACCCGGGATGCAGAGGTGTGAGAGACTGCAGGACATTGATGTCATTGGTGCTGTCACCTGGCAGGACAGATGTCATTGGTGCTGTCACTGGCATCATACTTGCTCCTGGGTTGTGGTCTGGAGATTTGGATCCTCCCCCTGTGCTTGACCATGACAAGAAGGAAGCCAGTGTGCCAAGGCTCATTACACCCTGGGTATAATAGGATAAGTGGCTGGCAAGAGGACCCCAATGTGTGCTCTGGTAACCAGTTTTCTTTCTTTGGTCTTTCTTGTTCTTCTGACTTTCTTCTACATGGGGAAAAATCAAGGCTTATGAAAATCAAAACCACAAAATCCTCAAAACAACACACACACATATTCACACACAAATATGTCATACACATACATACATATATACATACATACACACATACACTCACACATAAACACACATACATATATACATACATACATACACACATACACACTCACACATAAACACATGTACACATACATACACACATGGGGTGGGAGAAACAGACAGACAGACAGACAAGTTTTCAATAACAAAGCCACCAGTCTCAAGTGGGCTTCAGAGCGCTCGAGTTTTAGAGAGGCTGTAAGTAATAAGACAGAGAGATTTCATCCTAGACACTCTTGGAGATTCCACAAACCAGGAGGGTTCTGTGAGTGTTCCGAACAAGGCAGTGAACCAATCAGATTCTCAGGGCACCACACCATCGCCTCCTTGTCCTCTTTTCCAAGAAACAAAACATCTTCAGTCAGTCTCTATCACATGTTGCTGTTTCTCAATTACGAGAAAGACAGACCTATGGATGAAAACCCTAAAAGGAAGAATGTTGATTTACTTTTTTTCCATAAGGTCTGGCCCGTAGGTGAAAGTTTAAATTTCAGTGACACCTTCCAGCCAGATGAGTTTTGTCGAAGGACAAGAAAGTGGTCAAAATACCCTATGCCCAGATCTTCATGGCTTTTAAGAGAAAAGCGCCAACTATATCAAGAATTTACAACCAAAAAATATCCAACCTTACACTCTGCGTGGGCAAAGGTCTCCCTCGCTGTAGCAAACAGTGGGAACCCAAGAGAAAAGGTGACCACTCTGAGGGACAGAGACCCAACATGAGCCCCGCCTTATCACCAGTCCTGCGACCAGCCTCCTTCCTTCACTGTTCTGTCCAGCAGGTGGCAGCAATTGGACAGACAGATTTAGAAAGGCAGGATTTACGTCCTCTTCGCAATGAGAGATTAAAGCTTCGTAAGAATCGTTTGGAACTCTTCTCGAGGATCCTGGATGATTCTTGTAGGGATTTCAATAAACCGTCATCATATTTGGTGGATGGAAGGATGTTCCACCCTTTCTCGCTTATGGCAGATGAAAAGCTCCAACAGTTTTACAAACTGCTTGCAGTAAATGCAGCCTTCCGCCAGGGGGCACTTACAGTACCAACCATGGTTACTCATGGGCATTATCAAGCAAGACGTGAGGGAACTGCTATTAAAGCGTTTTGATGTTTTGTAGAAGGAAAGAGAAGTATGAACAAACTGGAAAGCCCATCCCTGTTTTAAACTGGCTGAGTGAGACCCTTTTAAATGTATGCAAACGGAAACCCCAGTGTTCCGAAAGGTCAAGTTGTGAATATTCACTTTATCCCCTAGTTGGCTCCTGATGTCTACAAACCTCTTGGCCCACAGGCACCTCCTAGTCAATTCATGGTGCTGCCCTTCTTTGTCAATGGCGTAGCGCGGCTGAGGAGGAGAGACAAAGAAACAAGAATCAGGCTGGTGATGGCTGGGAAAAAACATACCACATCCAGGCATAGTTCTACAGAAACAAAGAAACTGCCTCCTTTGCAAACAGGAAGGATATTGGAGTAGGAAGAGTCCTCCTGTCACCCCCACTTCCCCCTCCTCACCCCTACACCGCACCCCACCCCCGCAAGGTGCTTACCGCCCAAGATGCCATTGATATGCAGTGTTATATTGATAAGCAAAGGGGATGTTGGAAACATGATTGCCCGCAGTTTCAAAGTGAGCCAGGATCAATCACAAGCAGGCCTTGTGCAGCCTAGCCTGACTGAACCTGCTGAGGGCATTCTAGTGCGCCCTCATTAAAATCCTCTATACTGGAATGGGGGACCCTTACTCTGGTACCTTCTCCAAATCAACCAATGGAATTAGCAATTAGAAAATAGCAATGAGTATGAAAACGGATGTAGAACAAAAATGCAGGCTCAGTAGTTAAGGCCGTTCAAAAGCCAGCGCCTAGGGAGCAGAGATAATCAAATAAAGCCAATACAAATCCAGCTAAAGCCGGGACAGTTTCCCTGCCATCACCAGAACCCAATGGAAACTGAATCTAGACTAGAACTAAAGCCCACGAGAGATACAGGAATTCTTATTAAGAATACTTGCCAGGCTCCTTCCAGTATTATTATTCACTGTATAAGGAAGTCACTCTGAGAGCAGTCAGCTGAGTATGCACTATAGTGGCCAAAGCAAGCCATTTGCAGTTTGTGACCCAAAGATGCTTCCTCCTTGGTGCTCATAGTACAAACGCTCAGTAGCTGTTTGCATTTGAATGGATGGATTCCCAGGCTTCTATTAGTCAACAGTCTAGCACCAGTCTGCCCCCAATAATGAGATAGACAATTATTATTTATTATAGCTCAGGCCTTAGCTTAGGCTATTTTCCAACTAGCTCATATAACTTAATTAAACCCATCTGTACTCCTATATCCCTGCCATGTGACCCGTTACCTCCAATTTCCTCCCTGTCAGGTTAGTACATGCCCCACCCACCTGATTCTTCCCAAAAGTTCCTCTCTCTGCCTGGAGTTCCACCTTCCCTATCCTGCCTAGCTGTGGGCCACCAGCTCTTTATTAAAGCCCATCAGAAAATGCCTTAGGCAGGTGAGGAAGGACAGAGATATACCTTCACACAGTGTACAGAAAGATTACTCCAACAGGATAATCTAAATCCTTCTGTCAGGACCTAAGGTAAGACAATGCTGTGATTAAGTCACTCTGAAAACTTCAAGTCAGTGAAGGTGTTCTATTTCAAATGCAGATTATATCTTAATTATAGAAAACTGTGTATGCAGGTTCTATGACTTGGGGAATAGATAGAGGATATTAGAGGTCACCCAACAAGACTCAATTACCTAGCTAAAAAGTACACTACCTATATATTGTTGTAAAAATATAAAAATAAAATAAAGTATTGTTGTCTTTTACCTCACTGGGTCACACCGCAGTGCCCCAAGATATCTGCTAGATATCTTCGTGGAAACACATCCCAACTTCACAGTGGCAGCCCGGTGTCTCCAGCACACTTTCCTACACTCAAACCCTCACATAAAACCCTCACAATAATCTTAGAGCCAATTAATAAGATATAATTGCCCACTTAAACATACAAAGAAGCGTGGTGCCATCCATCCCTTAAGAACATTGATAACAACCTGTAAATACACAGAGCGAGATCTTTATGTCAGCCTCCATTGTCCTAACACTGCTTCTCCTCTCTCTCTCTCTCCCCCTGTCTCTTCTTTCTGTCCCAGTCTCCTCCTCTTCCTTTAAACTTCTCCCCCACCCATCCTTCCTTCTCCTCCAATGACAGGCCTCCTTCTATCCTGTATTTTACAAATTCAATGGGGAGAAGTTTCTGGTGAAGTCACCTGATTCCTGAGTAAGTGACTAAGCAGCTGTCCTTGGGGCAGTGGAATTAGCATCAAAATACAGATAACTCCAGGGCAAACCACAGCACCTATAGCACTACTGTGCATCTTCAGGAAGAAGAAAGGCCTTGGGGAACACCTCTCTCCCTTCAAAATAAGCAGTGCCTCAAGAGCATTCTTGGGAGAAAGAAGCTTCCTTTGCAGCAGCTGCATCTTCAGTCAAAGCGTCACTGTAAAGCCCGTGCTGAGACTTGAATGGGAAAATCAAGCACCTATAGATCTGGAATCACAACACTGGGTCTTAACCCAGATAAAGATTACTCTGTTACAGAGCAGCTTTGGAGCCCCTTTTTATTCTTTACATTGGTAAGAATCAGGTCATTGACCTTGGAGTCTGACATGCGTTAGGAGATAATTCAGTGCTAGTGACTGGTTTCTCTAAAACATCTGAGAGTTGTCCAGAAATAGCCTAGTGTCTCTGAGTTGGGCCAACCATTGCACCCCTTAGGATAAAACGCTAACAGCCTATGTTTAGGTCAAATTCTAGAAGACCACACTTAAGTTCGGTCAGGTTTGGTTTTGTTGGGGTTTTTTTGGGGGGGGAGGTGCGGGGGGTGCATAAAACAATATCAGTGGATGCCAGGAGAAAGATTCACCAGATTTCAGGATGGACAAACAGGATAAGGATCCTTAAGGCAAAACTACCTACTGCTTCTCAAGGAACCTCTTGTTCCATTTGTGTATAGAAACCACAGATATGTCTCAACAGGCCTCATCTTTGAGATCAGCCCTCAAATAACTCCAATCTCGTGTGGTTTACTAATACAAATGGTTTTGTTGTAAATGAATGAAGAGGAGGAGGAAGAGGAAGAGGAGGAGGAGGAGGAGGAGGCTGTGTCATGGTGAGATTTCAACAGAGTAATAGGGGAGCATCATCTGGCACTCCATCTAAACCCATTGATACAGAGAAGAATTACTATCCTGATGCCATGGTCTTTCTGGTGCTATGTTGACAACCATTTACGCACAGTCTGGAAGACTGATATCCTCAGGGAAAGTAGATGGGTTGAATTAACTCTAAAAAGACCTCAACTAACTCTTCCAGGGGACTTCATAACCATTACCCTTATTAAGAGTAGGAATGGTTACCTAAAATCTGAGCCACAACTAAACTCCTATGAACTTATGTATGGGAAGCCATTTCTAAAAAAAATATTTATTTTTTTTATGAATAAGTGTTTTGCCTGTGTGCGCATATGCACATCACCACATCCATGCCTGTGCCTGTGGAGGCTGTAAGATGCCTGGACCTGGACTTACAGATGGCTGTGAAGCACCATGTGGGTGTTGGGAACCCAGGCCCCAGGGACAGAACTGTCTGTGCTCGTAACTGCTGAGCCATCTCTCCAGCCTGGGAGGTCATTTTTAGCCTCTAATAGGGTCACTGATTCAAAAACCCTGGGCTCTAATGTGACATAGAGTCTAAGACAAAGCCAACTAGCCTTGAACAAAATTCCACCAAGCCTCAAAAACAGATTGACCTTAACCCAGTCCATCTGAAGGACCTGATGGTCTAGAAGAACTACAGACAGACAGATTTCCAGCTTCACACCGTTTGGAAGCAAGAGAGTTGGTTTTAACTGACAACATAAGAGAGAGTCTTAATTAGGAATTATCTAGATCAGTTTGACCTGCGAGCATGTGTCTTGGTTAGGGTTTCATTACTGCAAAGAGTTACCATGACCAAGGCAACTCTTTCTTTTAACTGATTAATTACCTCAGGGAAGTCAAGGCAGAAACTCAGCTCCTCTTCTCCTCCCAGTACCCTCACTCTCAAAGTTCCTTCCCCCATTTCCCCTTCCCATTCTCCTCAGAGAATGGGTAGCACCCCCTCAGTTATCCCCCATGCTTCCCAGCATAGCAGTCACTCCAAAGGCAACTCTTATAGAAGGAAACATTTAACTGTGGCTGCCTTACAGGTTCAGAGGTTTAGTCTACTATCATCATGGCAGGAAGCATGGCAGTTTGCAGGCAGATGTGGTGCCGGAGAAGGAGTCAAGAGTTCTACATCTTGATCCAAAGGCAGCAAGGAGAGACTGTCCCACTGGATGTGACTTGAGCATATCTGAGACCTCAAAGCCTGTGGGATGTACAACCATGCCAGGGAGTCTGGTGAGGTAGAGTGGGCCAAGACTCAGAGACTTAGAGGACACACACTCAAGGCTTAGGTAACTCTCAGCTCCCTGCCAAACTCCTAACTTGGACCACATACCATGCTTCTCACATAGAAGAGAAATGATCACAGGTCGGTCCCATAGGCTCAAGGCAGAGTTCTCCATGCTAATGAGGTACCTAGAGGCTCAGAGGGCTTAGCCAATCAGCTTCCCTTCCCAGATATTTCTCCCTACAAAAGGTATTTCATCTCAGGCCCACCCTGAGGAGTGGGACATGGTTTTACACATCCTTTTCCCACCATGACAATAAACTCTTTGGAGCCTTGGACTGTCTCTTTACACCAAGATCCGCCATGAGGAGCCATGAAGAAGGCCTTCCTCTACAGAGCCCCAGCCTAATCTCCTGTAGAAGGCCTCTCTGCCTTCCCAGGCACAACTGTCACCAAGCCTGCACCCACCACCACGCTAAGGACAATCACACTGTGAGAGAAGCTGGAGCCTCCCATTCCCCTCTGCCCCTGGCTAGCCGCTGTCCCCAGCCTGCTGGCCCCCACTCTGTTCTCTGCTCCTCTGTTCTTCTGTGACTCCCAGTGGCTCCTGGATGTTCAAGAGTCTGAGAACCCCATGGTCCTGGCCTCATTAGAGGTCCAGGGACCCCTACATCAGCTCTGGCTTTCTCACATCTCAGACTGCACTTTCTCACCCCAGAAGCGGTGTCTCTGTCCTTCCCTACAGCATTGCACCCACCGTGGCTGTGGAGTGGGATAAGCACAGTCAAATTCGCCCCATTCAGCTCATCTCCTACAGTGACACATTTCCTCCAACAAGGATGGACCTCTTAATAGTGTCACTCCCTATAAGAGCCTATAAGAGCTGGCTACATTCAAACTACCATGGAACGTTCCTCCCTACAAAAGGTATTCCATCTCAGGCCCACCCTGAGAAGGGAGATATGGTTTTACATATCCTCTTTCCACCATTTTACACCAAGATCTGCATGTCTATGACATATTGCCTTGGTTTTTAATTGATGTAAGATGACCCAGCCCACTGTGAGAGTCAAAATTGCCGAGGCAGGGAGTCCTGAACAGTATAAGAGAGGCGGGAGCTGACTGAGAGCCAAGCAGTGGTGCATACATTCTCCTTGCTCTGGAGTGTGGCTGGGATGTGACTATCTGTTCGAGCCCCTGCCTTGACGTCCCTGAAGTAAAGGACTGCAACCGGAAATTGTAAGCCAAATAAACGCTTCCCTTCCTTGTGTTGCTTCTTATCATGGTATCTGCCAGGTCAGCAGAAACAAAAGTTAAACAGGAAATGATCTTATTAGGTTTCATTAAACATCCCAATGGCTGTCAAATTCCAGGGAATAGTATCTGGGTTTCCATAAAAGGCATAAGGTGAGATTTAAGACAATCTTTTTGGAGCTGAGTGCTATCCAAGGGCCTCCTATGGTTCTTCAAAGGGGATACCAAAGACCAAACTTCAGCTAAGTAAATCTGTGGTCCCTTCAAACTTAAGCTGAGAGTTTGGAAATTACCCTCCATGTGGAGGAGGTGTTCTAATAATGCTAATTTTGTTAGCTATTCTTCACCCAAGTAAGACCTTTCCTGAACTACACAAAGCCCCTGTAAGATGTTCTTTTCATCTGCCAGGACTCATTTGTCTGACCTGACTAAATGGGGATGTAATTCTGTTAACTATTTATATGTTGCTTGCAGGAAACAAAAAAGGGCAACTTCATTTCAGCATGAAGGAAATCTAATAGCCATTTTGTAAACCTTTGGACCTGATAAATTCTCAAATGTAAAGAAAAAGAAAACCGATAAAACATCACTTTTTGTTATGTACATTTTAGCATCGTAAAAAGAAGTGCTTATGAAACATGGTTAAAGAAAACTCATTCATTCCAGGACAAAGGAAAAGCAGGAGGGGTGAAGAGATGTGTCCTCTGTGCTTAAAAAGCCGAAGTCATCTTTGCATAAGAACGAGAAACAAAAGTCTCTCTAATTATTAGTTATTAGTATTATTAGTGCTTCTATAAATTTAGGATGTCTTGCTCCAATTGAAGCTCACATTGATGCATAATTCCATAGTGAATCAGTGTTGGGCAGCAGAACCTTTCAAAGGTAATTAGATCATGGTGGCTGCTCCTTTATAAAAAGAGCAATATAGTTTCCACAAGACTGAGCTAGGTGATCCCAAAAGTGGTTTGCTACAAAGTGAGATTGGTGCCTCTCCCTTCTTCTCTAAAATATCTGTTCTCACACATGCCCTGCCTGCCTTCTAATATTCTGCTATGAGCTGAGACAGTGCTAAGCTCACAAAAGAGGCTGAGAAAGCACTGGAACTCAATCACCAACTTCCTGACACCTATAACTGAGAGCCAAGATAAACCTTTTTTCCTTAGCAACTTCCCAGTCTCACCATAGCAACAGATAATGGACAAAGATGTTGACGTCTTTCAAGTCTTAGTTTTCTGAACAAAAAGGAGAACAAAAATTAGAAAGGGCAATATTTTTCTTCATCTTTATGAGCTTTCTTCACCATTGAAATGATCACACAGCTTAGCAGTCAGTGGTTTGAGAAGATAATGAACACTGTTTTTCTCTGAAGCAGGAAACCTTAGCCATGACTGGGTAGTTTCATGCAATCCACACCCATATACAAACGTAACGGAATGAATTAACTAATACCATGTTTATCATGTTCTATTCTATCCAGTCGTTCTTTTATGCTTTCCTAGCTACTCACCTCATGAGCACATATGCACCTACAAATGCACACACACACACACACACACCCCACATGCACATTTTGTGAATTTGCTCTCCTCCCACACTAAGAACCACCAGATTTATTTTATTGGCCAATTTTCTTCCTAGCAGTTTTTTTGGAAGTTGTCTAAGGAGAAGGAAGTATGCATTTGTTGCCAGGCAACGAGCATCTCCAAAATGTGCATTGCTTTTCTTAGATGGAAGACGGAGCGTTTAATTTTTGCAACTGAAGTTTGATTTCAGCCCTTGAAAGGTCACTGAGATAATTCAAAGTAATGACTTCTCTGTGTACACCATAAACCCAGGTTTTCCCACCCCCAGACGTAGGACCAGGAACTTTTAGCCAAGTTATTGACATTTCTGTCTACAATAGCAACAGACCTAGTGCATTTTTTTTTTACAGATGAGGTAGACTTTAATAAGCCTGAGATACATGGGTAAGGAGATAGAAAGATATGATTTGTATAATGATGGATGGAGAAGATGCATAATAAATCAATACAAATATGTATGCTTTATGGAGAGAAGGAGTTTTCTGAGGTGATTGAAGGAGCTTAAAATATTGCTTCAAGAATAGAATGTAGTGATGTAGTCCCATGCTGTATATTCTACTTCATATAATTTGGCTATAACTCATAGAAGGTCACATGTGAACCAAGAGAACTCTTTTTATTTCTTTTATAATTTTTCTGGCAAGATATGATGAGTCGTGCCTATAACCTAATCCCAGAATTCAGGAGGCTAAGGCAGAAGACTCATCATGGGTTTGAAGTCAAACTTGAATTCCATAGTGTGCTTGATGCCAGCCTGAACTATAGTTGAGACCCGTCTCAAAACAAACAAACCAACCCAAAAGGAGAACAAAAGTCCAAGGGAAAAAATTACTTTCTTCAGGTGCCTTTATAGAGGAGCTTGGCAGAAAGCTTCAGTCAATACAAGAAGATACCAGATGTACATATGATACACATATATACATGTGAGTAAAACACCTATACATATGAAATGAAATATTCATCCTGGTCCTTTAAATAGTAAAAAGGAGCTGTCATCTAGAGACGTGTTGCTTAGCAACCCTGCTGTACACCTGGCTCTGTTGGCATTGGGATATTTGCGTTTTTCCGGAAACCCACTCTTCTCGCCTTCCTTTCAGAAAGATTTTATCAGATTGAATAGAATAACTGAATTCTCAGGAAAAAAGAAAGAGCAAAGCCAGAACCCTCACAGACCTTAAGCCCTTCTTGCACATACCAGAAACTGCCTGGTTATTTTTACCTGCCTCGGAAGGTTATTTTAAAGCAGACAGCACCTCCTGGTAACCTCCAGAGGGGGTGCGAAAGGAAGGCAACTAGTGAAGTGTAAACCTTTGTGTTGTTTCTCTTCCTTTTTTTTCTTCTTTTCTTTTCTTTTTCTTTATACTTCTCTTTCTATTGATTTAACATTACCACGTATAGGTATAAAAGTTGGTGGAAAGATTCTGTGAGAGACCATTAACAACCCCCACCCCTTATCCCTTTTTGATAATCTTTGTCAGGGAATCAAAGTGATGGCTTACCGTACACAGCCTCCAGAGACCATTGTTAATGAGCTCTCACAGACATCTTCATGTGGACTATTGGAGGAGCACATATGCACGCTAACCTTAGGACTAGAATAAACTCCAATTTATTGTCCAGGATTCTTTGTCTCACTAGTGAATAAATACGCTGTCAGTTCACAGATCCTTGACTAGTATCTCCCCTCCATTGGGGTTCTTCTAAGAGCTTCTCTGTGCCAACCACTCAATGCAACACTAGGTGTCAGCAGAGGTAGACAGACTCATCTAGCAACCTGGAAACCTGGGAAGAAATCCCCATGTACGTCACAGTTTATTTCTGTTCATCTTTCGGCATTTTCCAGTAGCAACGAATTGTGAATTTTAACTCTTCACATAACTCTGCCAATCTAGCAGGGTTTTGAAGGATGGTATATGTAGTCCCCCAAAGCATAATTGTTGAAGAAATGGCTTAATGTTGAGAATTGGGGCCCTGAAAATGTCCGTCTCATGTTTCATTGTGAATGGAAATTACTCTTGCTTTATCTTTCCTTCAAATATACAACTATCAAATATAGAGCTACTTAGGGGATGCTTCAAGTTACCACACAAAGGACTCAGCTGCTTAAGATGGGTGGGGCACAGGCCAAAGAGTCCAGAGGTAAGTTAGAAATAATTTTCAACGTTGCTTATATCACCTCATCACCAAATGCCTCAGTTTTTATAAATAAAATTATGGAGGGAGATTTTATCATCCTTGACTGAATTCTATCTTAGCTCTAACAGTTCTTAATTCTCTACGTCCCCAAATATCCGAAGACAATGCTAGAGAACTTGGAAATGTTTCATCTCAGATCTGTAATTTCTTCCAATACTGCCAATAGCATTTGTTTGCTCATCATGGGGCCATCAAATGCTAAACAAGATACCCTGATGTAAAACCAAGAGAATCATCCTTCCATGCTGTGACCCTGCTCTAAGTGGTAGTCACCCAGGGTCATGTGGGCAGCCAGATAGATCCATGGAAAGGTTTGTAAAAGCCAAGCTTAGAGATACATATCTGTAATCCAGCACTTGCAAGCCCAGCACGGTGATAGATGGACTGGCCTTGGCTATGTACCAAGTCTGAGCCCTGTATGAGCTACATGAGACTGTGAAGAAACGCAATCAGCCAGTCACATCGAGAGATCTTTGAACAAGCTACCAAGCAACAGAAATACTGGACTAATAATGCTTTTTCCTTTTCCTTTTTCTTTTTCCTTTCTTTTTTTTCAGAGGAAAAACAAACTACTTCAAAATAACAAATGCTCATTCTGTTAACTCTGGACCACTGCTTTTTTTTTTTTTCCAAGAAAAGAGAAGAGAACACACCAAGGCACAGAGCAGCTTGATTCTTTAGTGCAGCTATCAAGAAGTAATTGCATTTCATTTTCCCAGATCCCTGCTAGAAAAATCTCAAGATCTCTAAACAATGCATAGAAAGTAGAACCTCAGGAAGGGTGTGGGATGGGTCTACAGGGCATAAAGAAGTCCTGTGGTCTCTGCGGCCACCATGGGGACAGGGTCTTCAGCACCACAGGGACTCTGCTCTCTGCATTCACTGTGCCACTGTCTTCCCAAAAGGAACCATGATAGAAGCAAAATGAGCATCTTTGAGGGACACAGAATAGAGTTAGGGGAGGAAAGAAGGGAAGGGGTTGCAGAAGGATGATGGCCCTATCGCCTTGTGTATATTAGTATGGAAATTCCCTATAATTAATGTGGGTCAATGATCATAATAGTAATAAAAATGTAACCCCCTCTCCCAAGCACTTACAGGAAAACTACTTAGTGTGCCTCTTTCCAGGTGTGTCAAATAGACAACGGATGCTAACCCTGACAGCCAGGCTGCCAGCACAGGGTTCCTGAGAGAAGGGGGAAGAGAGCTAGCAGGTTATAACCAAGCACCATGGGTTTAACTCTCAAGGAGCTCCAAGCCCGTATGCATGAATGGGTGAAGAAATAACACACTGTTACGGATTCTCAGCATGGTCCTTCCTTCAACAAACAGGTTGAGGGGTGTTGGCAAAGCTCATGCATTGAAAACACTCATCCTGAAAGATAAAGCACATTCAGTTTGAGGACATGCATGCCATGTTGGATTGCTCCAAAACATGACAGGCTGGTGCCATTTTAATAACAACTGGGCTTCTAAGCTCCAACTATCTATATGATTCTGTTTATTTAAACATACAAGTAATTTATTGTGAAAGAATTCAGGAAATTGTAATTCAAAGAGTGTATTTTTTAGCCCCTCTAATTTTTAGTCATTTCTCTTCAAGCCCTAAGCACAGAAAAAGGTTCATTCTGGAATCCCTTATCCACATTAAGACCAGACCTTTTAAAGGAATGCAATTGCCTTCTATCCCTGCCCTAAAATCTTAATACTTACGAGAGGAAAGACAATGGAGAACTGTGACTACACTGTTAAGACTTAATTACATAGCAATGCCTGTCCTTTGGGCTCATTTGAATCCGCAAAGGAGTTAGCAGGCTGGTTTCTGTCATTGGAGAGCCTCTACCTTTCCATTCTCCCGTCAAACTTGGCAGGTGGGTAGCTTTGAGCTGTTGAAATCAACAAGAAGACTCGATATCAAAGCAAGGATATAAAAATGAAATGTTTAGCAAAGATCAGTTGGTTCAGGTCATTCAGTGGACACTCAGTCACACCGAGGGTGGACTCAGATCCTTCCTTTCCCAACGCTTACCAGATTTACTACAACAGCCTTGGGAAGACTCACCGTCTCTTGTATCTCTTCTCTAGATTCTGAACCACTAACATGTCATTAGACTGGCTGAGCCTAAGTCTCTGGTTCATATTCCTACCATATAATCTTCAAGGGGGTATGTGTGCCGCCTTCAGCTTCCAGGTTAGTGAAGATGCTTCCCCATCTTCTTGGAATGGGAAATCTGTTTGGATATGGAGAGGGCAGAACAAGCTAGATGTCTTTATTACAACTGAACTGAGGGTTTGGAGGTAAAGCTATGCATAAGATGGAGTATTCTTTTGCTTCCTAATAAACATGGCTTTGTATTATTTCAGTCCTCCCACCTCCTTAAAAACAAGCCCTGGAGGAAAGTCGCCATGCTTCAGTAAGATTTATCTCTATCTTTATGTATTGCCGAAAGCTTTGGATCAATATTCCAACAGCTTCTTTTGTTATGTTTTTATTCCTTCATTTTTTTTTTAAAAAAAATAAAGTTTAGGAGGGAGAGAGAAAAATGAGAGGTCGTTTGTTGTTCTGGGCTAATAAGAAAGAGAATACTTGTGCCAAGTCTCCTTGAATCTGATTCATGAGCAAACTGATTTAGAAAGCTGACTGACACTCTGTTTAAACCCTGATTCTCTACTGTGGAATGCAGCCTCCGTGAGTGCACGCTGGGAATTCTGATGGCCTTAGCAACTGCCCTAACTTCTGTCTCTGTTTACAGTGACCTTTTAGGAGAGTTTAGCCATGAACAGCATAAAAAACAAAGAATCGGGTCCTGGAAGTAGACATAATCTCACGTAAGCAGTCATAGGAAAATTCCCTAATAATTCTCTAATTCATTGTTCTAATTGTGGTAGCACAATATCTTTTAAATTATACACTGTTCTTTCTCTTCTGGGTCCCTTAGAGACACAGTCCCATGGAACTTTTCTGTCAGCACCAGAAAAGGGAAAGAACAACGTTTTCTAAGGAAACTGAAGGTGTAATAACAAAATAGAAATATGTAAATAAATTTGGCAGAGAGGGAGTGTCAGAACAACCCACTTACTCTTCTTTGCTGTCAGTGGTGTGGTGGTAGTGTAGAGCAAACTCAGGGCTTTGCATACGCAGTATAAGCAAGTGTTCTGCTGTATAACGATGCCTTCAGCCCTTCCTGTTTCCTGAATTATGTCATTGTGACCTAATACTGGGCCAGAGGACCCAGTTTTTTCTGATGGAGGTAACTATTTAGGTCCATCCACCTTGGAAGACCCCCTCACTCAAATGCAAGTGAACCATTTACTTTGAGATTGACAATGTACAAGATGGAGACAGATGCTGAGAAATGTGCTCCGGTGGGAAGAAGATGCCTGGGGCTAGGAAATCAGTGCCTACAATCAGCAGAAACTGGGACCTGGGGACAACGGCAAGATCCAGTCACTGTCAGCAAGTGTCAGTTTTATATCCACATTACCAGGCAGTATCATCTATACCTCAGGACAGCCTAGCACAGAATGTCAAAACACAGTCTGGATGCTGCAACAGAGAGACTGTACTCAGTGATCTAAAAGGTCAGACATCAAAGTATGAAATTATTATTATTACTACTACAGCTTACACGGAGTCCTAGCTCAGCCCAAGCTCCATGTCATCTGTGATATTCAGTATATATTTTCATGACTCCTTTTGGTCATTTGGATGAGAATGCCTCCCCTCTACCATAGGTTCATAATTTTGAGCCCTTGGTCTGCAGTTGGTGAAACTGTTTGGAAAATGACTGTGGTCTTGTTAGAGGAGATGTGTCATTTGAGGGTGTGTTTCAAAGGCATTCCCAGCTAGCCCCACTCTTGCTCCCTCTCCCTACCTGCTTCTCTATCAGATCAGGATGTGAGCTCTCAGCTGCTGTTCCAGCCCAGGCCTACCTACCTGCTACCATTCTCCCTGCTATGATCATGGACTCCCACCCTTTGGAACCATGAGTCCTAATAAATATCCTTTAAGTTGCTTTGATCATGGTGTCTCTTCACAACAATAGAAAAATAACTAAAGCATACTCATCTCCAAAAATGAGGAATAGTTAGAGAGAAATTCTGACATTCCTTGTCAACCTCTAGCTTCCACATAGATAAAGACAGGCAAGAATAATAATATCAGCTCTCTCTCTCTCTCTCTCTCTCTCTTCTCTCTCTCTCTCTCTCTTACACACACACACACACACACACACACACACACACACACACACACACACCACATACCTCACACACACATACAGCAATCTTATAAGGTGGGCTATCGGAGTAGGTCAGTGATAGAGTTCTTATTCAGCATGAGTGAGGGCTTATATTCCATCCCCAACCCCAAAATAAAATAAAATAAATTATAAAAATTAAGTTAAGGCTACTCTGTAAATTAAGTTTGCTGTTGGTGGCAACATGTATAGAAGCATTCATTTGTTTTCTTACTCTCATCCTAAAGGCCTCCAGATATGAGCCTGACAGCAAAGGCCAGAGAGATAACCTTTCCTCACTGTTATTTATAAGAAGTTCTGAATCGGTCGTAATTGAGGGGAGTCAGTTTCCATACACCATGCATTTCACAATCTCAGCACTTGGGACAGGATTTAGTGATTTGTAAGGGCTAATTAGGTTATCAACAGATGTGACTAGAGTGACCAACTTGGCTTTTCTTGGTTTTAATTCCAAAATTCATATATATTCTGCAAAGCCTATGAGTCTTAGGCAAGTTGAAATGGTTACATGGCCTACTCTGATTATCTTGTATTCTTAAGCCAGAAGGTAGTCTCCACATGCTGTGATAATTCAAGACAAGAGATTCTCAAGGGCCCAAGGTAAATGTATGGCTTAGAAATGGAGAGAGGTTCTACCTCATACATTCTCCAGGCAGAACTCGGGGTGTATTAGGTGAGTACTTCTCAGACTTGGACGCATATGCAAGTCATTTAGTTAATACATGGATTGACTCATTCTGTGTAAGATGATTCGTCAGATTTAGCACTTCCGGTCTAAAGACAGCATACACGGGCACAAGGCTTCATTTAGTTCAGGTGTGGTGCAAGGCCAGTCAGGCAAAACAAAGATGACGGAAAATTAAAATGATCATGGTAGAGGGCCCAGTGACCTTCAACACAGTGTCTCCTCAACAGAATTATTGGTAAGAATTCTCTGTGCTTGACTGTGCCTCTGCTTGTGCAGAATCACTGGAATAGAGGCAGCCAACAACAGCCCCATGCTGCCTTCCTGAGCACAGAAAGCAGCACAGGGGAGGTGGGCTCATTAACTTTGTTCCAGAAAGGACATCAAATGCCATTCTCACTAACCCAATATAATCGTCTCTGGAAACCTGGCTCTTCAGCTATCACCCCTGTCTAGCTCTGAATTATAAATAAATGGAGATTTAAAATATAAAATACTCTGGCCAGCGCACCACCTACCCGAGAACAAATGGAAATACTTCCTGTTCCATAATTCATTAAAAACCAAGGCTCCAGGTTGTGTTCTCTGATTTTGGCTGAAATAGCCCCATTTTTTTCCCAAAACACCACCCCCACTGTGCTTAGTCATATTTCCTTGTTCAAAACCAAGTAATTCATGTGTTCCAGATAAAATTGTGCTCTTTTCTCACTATTTTTCTTCCTTCGGGGGATATCCATGACCATCTCACCTTGTGTCTACCTGACCAAATAGACTGGAATTCTCAGTCTAAATCCAAGGCATTGATGATGGCTAAAAAGAATCAAGTCCAAATCCACAAGACATTTCACCATAGACTTGATTTCTTTTCTCCCCAAACACCCATAAGCTATACTGCCCGTAGCTCACATCATGAGGCTTGTATTATGGGCTTTGTATTATTTTATATCCGTGTATTGTCTTTCTACCTAGACTTAATACTAAGGGCAAGAATCACACAATATGTGCATGCATATATAATTTTATACCATGGTAACTGTTCATTCAGAATCATCATAAGATTGTTATTCCCTATTAAATTATATAACCCATGTACAGGGAGCCTTACAGAACATGTTCTCTGAGATTTTTGGTACTTTCTCTATTATAGTTAGAGTTTTAGTTGCCTGCAACATATCTCCATATTCTTTACTTGGTCTTGGATCATCCTTTAAGGACTATTTTCATTCTTATCTATTCAGTGGGTCCCAGTCAGCCTTTATGAAGTTCCCAATTTCTTATGTTCTCTAAGGCTTACTATGTACATAATCTCTTATTTAGATGGTACTTAGGGTTCCATCCAACTCTCCCTCCATATTGCCACATTTTAGCAGCATCTGTCAGCTCCATCATGGCACCTATAGTATGAAAAGTACTGTCCAGAGCTAAACTCAAACTGCACTGGCAAAAGGAGAAGGTCTGGCAAGGCAATTTTGATTTTGGATGTAATACTGGAGGCAGAGGAGAAGGTTAGTGCTATTCTCAGTTTACCTAATCACTTCTTTAATTTTTCTTTTATGGGACTAGGCATGTTACCTATATGTATGCCTATGTATCACATACATGTCTTCCCATGGAAGCCAGAGCAGTACATCATCAGATCCCCTAGAACAGGAGTCACAGATGGTTGTAAGCTGTCATGGGGCAGCTGATAATTGATCCCTGGTCTTTTAGAAGAGTAGTTAATGATCTTAACAGTTGAGCCATCTCTCTAGTCTCCTAACTAATCTTTTACTAATATAAAACTTAGTTCTTAGGATGAGGACAGACTATCAAAGTTGGGTTACAACGATCAGTCAGTAAAGAAAAGACCAAGCAACACCGACTACCCTAGTCCTGTTTGGCTGTCATCCTCAGTTTAGCTGTGCCAGTTTCTAGGCTACTAAGGAGCAGCACATAGAAGCTTCTGGATTTGTTATTCCTGGAAGAAGAATTTCTCTTCAGAAAAAAAAAACAAACAAAAAAAACCTTTTCAATTGTAAGAGAAAGGGACCCAATTTATGGCTTCTCTTTATAACAGAATTATGTATGGTAAAATTAAGGGTACGTCTTGCACACAGAAAGGTGTTTGTGGGAGAGATGAGTCAGTTTGAAAGGTTCTTCCTGACTGTAGATGAGGACCTGAACTCAGAACCTTGGCATCTATGTTTAAAAAAAAAAAATCTACCCTGTGATCACAATACTGGAGAAGCGGCAACAGAAAGATTGCTGCCAGCTAGGCCAGCCAAATCAGTGCTCTCCAGGTTCAGTGAGACATCTTGTATAAAAATACAGTGGAGAACTGAGGAAGACACACAACACCTGACCTCCAACACATCTGCATTCACACACACACACACACACACACACACACACACCAAGAAAGAGTGAGGACAGGACAAAGGAAAGGAGTAAAAGACACACAGAGAGACAGAAAAATAGACATAGAGGAAAAAGAGAGAGGAGAGCAAGCGGAAGGGAGATAGAATGAAGTGGGGAGAGGAAAGGGAGAAAGTACAAGTTTTTACAGGGAGATTAGAAAGTAGCTGAGTAAGGAGTCTTTTAAATTTCTTCCAAATGATCTCTCGCATTCTGGTTAAAAAATATCTTTGTATATCCCCCTAAGTTTGAGTGTTGGGTATGCCTAATAAATTACTGAATAGAACCTCTATAAAAGTGGTATGTGTCCTCTCAAGACCCTTGCAGTCGGGGCTGGGGATTTAGCTCAGCGGTAGAGTGCTTGCCTAGGAAGCGCAAGGCCCTGGGTTGGTCCCCAGCTCGAAAAAAAAAAAAAAAAAAAAAAAAAAAAAGACCCTTGCAGTCTCTCCCTTATTCACTTGCTTACTCATTTTAAGGAAGTAGCTGCCATGTAGTAAGATTACCTATGGACTATAGCCAACTTCAAAATTTATTGTAGTATTTTATGATGCTATAACATCTGTTGAAAGTATTCATAAGCTGAATATAATTTGAAAAAATCTATAAATATTCCACTAAGCTTCAAAAATCACAAATAAAACATTGTATACAAAAAAAAATTACCTATGAACAACTAACAAGTCACGTAAGGGAAGCCACCAGCCAAAGGAAGCATGGGAAGGAACTGAGACCCATTCTAGTATCATATAAGGAAGCCAATCCTGTCAACACCCACATACATAAGTCTGGGAGTGGGACTTGCCCTGTGGGATAATTGCAACCCAGAGAGCTCTTTGGGTGTGAGTGTGGGTGGGTTAGCATAGGTGTGAATGGGTGTAGGTGTGGGTGGGTGCAGGTGTGGGTGGGAATGGGGGTAGGTGTGGATAGGTATAGGTCGGTGTCAGTATGGGTGGTTATGAGGATGGGTGTAGGTGTGAGTGGGTATGGGGGTGGATGGGTGTAAGTGTGGTTAGCTGTAGGGTATGAGATGGGTGTAGGTATGGGATGGGTATAGGTGTGGGTAGGTATATGTGAGTATGGGAGCAGGTATAAATGTGGGTGGGTGTAAGTGAGGATGGCTATAGGGGTGGGTATAGGTATGGGTGGATACACACAAGCCAGGACACAAATATGGAAGACAGATGACAATTGGCAGAGTAGGCTTTCTCCATTTACCATGTGGGTCCCAGGGATCCAATCAGGGGGTTAAGATTGGTGGAGAGTGCCTTAACTTAGCCATTGCTGGCCTTATCCGTACGATTACTAAGGTTAAGTAACATAATACTATATATATAAACCAGCTAGTAAAAATACAGAGAAAATCATAGATGAACAAAAAGAAGAAAATCGTTTATCCATTTATGATGATCATCCCTCGGACCACTCTAGAATAGCTCCTCTCATTAAAACTCCCATCTGTGAGTGTACTTTAGTCAGTTCTGTTCTTCTGCCTAGAAGAATCTGCATTAGTGTTTGATCTGCCCCCACACACAATTCTCATATTCCTTTGAGGATTTAAATTGTCATTAAGGCACATAAGCATTAAAGTTAAATCCTGATTAAAATGCACATAGACACAGTGAGTTGGGTTGAATATTCAAGATTCAGACCAAAGAAGATTTGCTTAACATGTTAAGGGCTTGTGATAAAGTAGCACAGGATTGGAAAGATCCTGATTAAGAAATGAGTATTTGATAAACACACTTTTATAAATCAAATCGTATAGTACAAAATAGACATGATGATTTCACATTTTTTAAACATTTTTTTAACTCTATGTTTATTATGAAAAAATAGACAAATAAAAACATAAAATATCAATTCACCTCACTATCTGATGAAAAACATGGTCGGTGTACAGGTCAACATTTCCACGAGCATTATGGCACAGTACATAGCACTTAATGTATTCAATTTATTTAACAGTTTATAAAAAAAAAAGATCATTAAGGACAAAGAACATTTAAGTCCTTTCCCATTATACCCCTTCTCACCCCTCAAATAAGCCTTCTTTCTCCACATGCACCCCCTTCCAATGATTAGCAAGAACTCTACCACTGAGAAACAACTCCAGCCCCCAAATATCAAGATTTTTTTATTGATAGCTGGACAAGGATCAATATGACAATAGTGTAATACTGTTTTGGGCAAAAGTTGACTTACAACATATAACATATAACTTAGGCTCAAAGTCTAATAGATACACCTTTCTCCAGAAGATTCTAAAATTGTAGTCATTGTAAATAAGCAGACTGCTGGGTAGGAAAAAGAGGAAGAAAGATCATGGTCAGGTACCACAGAATCCATCAAACTGCTAACAGTGGAAGAGGAGAGGGGTCCACATGTCCAAGGCAGCATGAGTCAGGACTGCTTGTCTCTGTGCTTCAATGTCCCCATCAAGTCACAGTTTCCATGTTGGCACTATTAGGATGCAGTAGAAACTTTAAGAAGGATCCTCATAGGTAGGCTTATGGCCTGGGCCATTTCACCAGAAATGGGATGTGGACCCATGTCTCTTTGTCTTGCTATCATTCACTTTAAATCCTGGAAGTGAGTAGTTTTTGACACTGGACAATTTAGTACCCTGGCACACCAGTTTCCCTTTATTCCAAGAAATTAGTATATACAAATCATTAAGGGAAAAATTGATTTGTTTACAACTGGTCATATGGGAAGGAAGAGGGGAGAAAGTCTTCTAGCCTCTCTCTGCATCTACTATAGCACTGCTAGGTTGTTATAAAAACAGCAAACAACAGCCAGGGAACATGCATGTGTTAATTAAGCTCTGATAGAAGCTGTGAAAATCATGGGTGACAAATTCCTTGCGCAAGGTTTTAGCATTTCCCTCCCCTAACATGAAAATCCAGAGAAATTTCCATTCTTTGGAATCCCCAATTTAAGGATGTTTTGGGTTGACATGCTTTCTGAGCCTCTTTGTGGACTGAGGAATAAATCTTCCCTGTTTAAAAATGCTTACTTGTTTTATCATTGTACATGTATGAGTGTTTGGCCTGCCTGGTGTCTGTATACCGCTTGCATTCCTGAGTTCCACAAAGGTCAGAAGAGGGCTTCAGATTCCCTGGGTCTGTAGTTACAGATGTTTGCTAGCCACCATCTGGGTGCTGGGAATCAAATCTGAGACCTTTGCAAGAGCAGCAAAGACTCTTACATACAGGACCATCACAACAACCCCACACTTTCCCGTTTGTAAAGTTGATTATTCCAAGTGTTTTGTTTCAGTAGTGGGAAGCTTGCTGACACAAGAAGGTGAAAATAATACCAAAAGCAAGGTTATTGCTGTGAGTCTACCTGGTGCTACAGAAGGAAGTTTAAAACTGTACGTAGGAAGAGCTTATGAAGCACTGGAACGTAGGCAAATGGTGGCCTAAACTGCAAGTGGAATACTTGGTCTGATCATGAACTATCCCATGTGTTTGTTTGTCTCATGCTTGGTCCTATGATGGCACTGTTTAGAGAAGTTCTGGCACCTTTATAAAGTAGGACCTCATAGGTTATTAGAGGCTAGAACTTGTGGTATCTCATTCCTGACTCATTGGCAGAATGTTATTGTGCACTCTGTAAAGATTGTCCTTGTATTATACAAAAATTGATTTCTGTGGCCCCATTATCTGGTAACAATCCACACATGGCATTGTAATACTTATTCTAAGACACTCTGTCTCAATATTGTGAAAATATTGTCCCCTAATTATCTCTGATTGGTGAATAAAAGCTGATCAGCCAATGACTGGGCAGAAGAGATAATAGGATTGATCTTCCAATTCTAGCCAAGGTAGAGAGGGTAAAAGGAGGGTTTTGTTTGTTTGTTTGTTTGTTTGTTTTTGCTATTAAAAAGGGACCAGGAGCCATGATGAGAACACAAATAAAGCAGAAAGAGACAGATCATTACTAACATGCAAGTATCTTGGGAATTTTGACTGGGAAGTAGCAAGATTATTTTAGAACATTTGAACAGATTAAAATCTGCTCGGTTATTGTGCCATGGAAGATTGTTAAATAAATCTAATAGTCTCTGTCTCGATTATTTGAGAGCTAGATGGTAAGAGAAAAACCCTACCGTTAAATTTGTACTAACACTGTCCCTTCTGCCACTTGTTACTTCTTATGCAGCAAGCTTGTACCACCTTGATGTCCTTCCTTCCATAGGCCCTGAAGTAACAATGCCAACAACTGTGGCAATTGTTTTTATTTTGCTTTGTCTGTTGGAAAAGAATATTTTGGGTGTCAAGATGCAGAAGTGGGGCTTTATGTTGGCCCACCCCAACATCCATCCATCTTTGTATACTGATGTGTGTGAAGGGTCTGGTCCTAGGGAACAAAAGCTTCAGGATCTCCAGGACACAGGACAAAAGCAGGACATCAGAGAGTCTCTGTAAGAGTCCAGTGTTGATGGTGTAGTAGAAGCCTTCAACCAGACCGATCTCTCATTGCAATGAACATTTGTAAGGACAAACCATGACACACCACAGCTTCCACAGAGGCATGTTTTCTGTTGTTGTTTGGTTGGGTCTTGTTGTTGATGATGATGTTGTTGTTTGTTTGTTATTTTTTTTTAGTTTTCTTTGGAGGTGGAGGTTACAGGGTAAAGGGTGGATATGACAAAACTGGGAAATGAATGAGATTGGGTTGCATGTGAAATTCACAAAGAATCAATTTTAAAGATTGCTTTGCACTTTTAAAATTCATTATAGTCATGTTCCAAGCGCTGACTCCCCTGCAAGTCACCAAGACATTATGACCCTTTCTTGTGAACAGAGAAAAGGAAATTGAAAACTGAAAAGAAAGTTCTAATCAAGACTTTAGAATTTTAGATAATTTTTGCCTCCCTTATTAATGATAATTGTTCTTTCAAAATTATTATTTCCACTGAAAATTATACACATTCCAAAGGACAAAACCCTGGTATTTAGGAATAAGTGGACAGCTTTATTCTGAAGCCGGAAGAGAGAAAACATGAATCATCCTTCTCAAACACCTTCTACAAAAACAGGCACAATGACAATGGCCTCAGTTTAAGGTTACCACTTTTAAGATTTAGTAGAAGTAATAACTAAGAATTAGACAACAAGAAAAGAGGGGTATTGAGAAGTCTTTTGCTTTTGTTTGGATTATTCATTTGCTATTGGTTCTAAAATTGTGTTTCATTTAATGTGGCCAGGTAGAAGTCTTCCAAAACTTTAACATAACCTCTATGATATTTGTTTTAATTATAAGATGTGTGAATATATGTATGCTGATATAGTCACTAAAACTCCATCTAGGAATAGATTGGAAATGGCACCTCAGTAATCTAGAAGGATCCATATGACAGATGTCCATTTGGGTAGGCCCAGAGTGAATGGTTCTTCCCAGATAGTGAATTAGAAAATCCAAGTGATTTTCTCTATGCTAGTTAGTACACTTCTTAGGCCAGACCCACACTACTGTTAAACAGAGCATCTACTTAAGACAGAAACAAAGATATACCAATATCCTTTCTTTTATACCCTCCTCCTAGGTTTATAGCTTTTAAAATACTGAAGAAAAAGGTGAAGGAACATTGATGCCACCTGTATACACCTGTCTCTTCCTGACCATTTTTCCATTGATCACCACTTACAAAAATTCAGCTGAAACTTATGGAAATTAAGCACACATACGTATCATAGCACATTTAGTTCCAAAATCTGACAATGCCATTCCTCAGTGAAGCAAAGTAAAAGAGAGTAAAATCAGCAACTCACACCTTAGCAAGGAACAGATAGCTTTGCGTCTAACATTCTGTTTTCTAAAGCATTTAGATACCTCGTCCATCAGCAGTGACAAGATAACATCAGCACGATGATGGAGTGGTGCTGTAACGGGCTTGTCACCACAGAGAAGCATTAATCACTGCAGCTGTCCACTCAGGAAAACACTTTCGCAGAGGCTAAGAAATTCACATGAACGATGAGAGCACCTGGGTGTAACAAAGAACTAAGAAGAGATGCATCAAATAGGGTCAAGAGGACATTTTTATATGAAGCTTGTCACCTCCCCTCCCTCTAAACTGAGCTTGTGGAACAAAAAAAAAATCTCTCATATGAGAAAAAGACTGAATTGAACATGATTTTACCATGTACACCAGAACAGAACTGTTCCTGTTCCCCTAGGCTTCTGTTTCATTCCACCATCTATGACTAGTTTCCAGGCCTTTCCCAAGTCCCACATCAGTCCCATGTCAGGCAGCAAGCTCATGGCTTGAAGCCCCAAGCCAGCTCCAGAGGCCCAAGAACAAAGATAGACTCAAATCTCAGCCTCCACCTAAACCACATCGACTCAGACTCTACCACCAAACTCCAATAAAGCCTTAGCACCAGGCTGGCCTTACCAACTGCAGATTACAGCCTAGTACCTAGCACCTAAGAGTCTCCTAACATGGAGCCAGTATCCAAGGAACATCCCCACAGCCTTGGGCACCAGGCCACTCCCCACAGACACAAGTTTCAGCTGTCCCCTACAGATCCAGAGTTCCAAACGACCGAGTCCTATACCATCCTCTGTGGCCCCAAGATCCATACTGGCTTCTTTAGCCCTACAGTCCTGTGGACAAAAGTTGTAAGCATGTCTCAGTATAATAGCAGTCCTGTTTCGGCTGATACTAACAGGCCCAGGCTCCTGTAGACCAGGTCAACTTTCAAAGTCTAAGATTCAAATCTCACTCCACTGTATTCATATTTTACCCCAACTTCTATCGAAACAGACTCTGGGCTCATACCTGTGGATAGACTACTGACCCTCACCCATGTAAATACTAGTATCAGATTGGATGCTGTAGACTTAAATACAGAGGTATTTTAAGCTCTGGGTCTGCTCCTGGGCATGCAGGCTCCAGACTTGTTCTGGTGAATCCAGTTACCAGTCATGCTCACCTTGATGCACCTACCAAACCAGCCAGCCTAAAGGTGCAATAGGAAGGAGCAGAGAAAGAGGAGGAAGGGGAAGAACAGGAGGAGGGAAGGAGGGAGGAAGGGAGGAAGAAATAAAAGCCTATAGAACCTATAGGTCACCAACTGAACTAATGTGCACATTCTATCTGCCTAAAAGATAAGAAAAAGAGAATGTAGCAAGAAGCTATTTAAATAAATAATGACACAAAACATTTTATAAATCCGGACATATAAAAAGTTAATTTCAGATGTTCAAAGCATTGACAACCACAGACAGAGTCCACAGAAGTAAATCTTACCAAAACACAGTGTGATCATATTTTCAAAAATTAAATACAAGGAGAATTTTCAAAATAGCAACCCAACACTTGGGAAACTGAGGCAGGAAGGCCAACCTAAACTACATAGGTAGATGTGACTAAAACAAAGAACAATAGAAATTAAAAGACAAACCCAGCAAGAGAGATATTAACTTTTCACATAGAGTAGAACATCTGCAAGTTCAGGAAGTTTTTGGTAGAAATGGATTCTACTAGAGAGTGATATGGTGATGTGAAGAAGAATGGCTCCCATAGACTCATAGATTTGAAGCTTGGTCACCAGGAGTGGCACTGTTAGAAGGAGTGGCCTTGTTGGAAGAAGTGTGTCATTCAGGGTTCACATTAGGGTTTCAAATGCTTAAGCCAGGCTTCTCTCTCTCTCTCTCTCTCTCTCTCTCTCTCTCTCTCTCTCTCTCTCTCTCTCTCTCTCTTTTCTCTCTCACTCTCTCTTTCCTCTCCCTACTACCTACCAATAAGAAGTTCTCAGTGCCAAGGTTAATGACTGCATGATAATCAGAAACAGCACTCCTGTAAATGAGAATGTGTCTGATATTCCTTAGGAAAATGATAGCAGTGTGACCTTTAGAAAAGGCCATAAGGATGTGAGAAAGAACTCTGAAAACAGGAGTTCAAGAAAAGAAAAGAAAAAAAATTAAGGACTGTTCTTTACAGAATTCTCAGCTATGGAAAATATAAAGATGCAATATGAATTGTAACAAGGGGCTTCACAGAACTGAAAAAAAAACAGAGACAACTGCACTAATGAGCCATCTTTGTCAGGAAAATATTAAGAAAAATAAAGAGATTTAGGGAGTGCTCTAAGGGCAAAATCCCGTCGAGATAAGCTTATTGTTTGTGTTTGCTGTTAAAAAAAGAATAGTTTAGATTTTTAATCCAGAATTAACTACAATTAAGAACTGGAGGATACATTTATGATCCAGATCTTGAGGCTGGAAGACAGGGGCTTTTGATCTGGATCTTGAGGAATAGTGGCCTTACAAAGCATAGTGGTACACATGTTTAATCATATAAGATAAAGGGAAGCAGATTTCTGAGTTCAGGACCAGCCTGGGAAAAAGCAATGAATTCAAAGGGCAATTGGTGGCCACCAATGAATTCAAAAGGTAATAAGCCCCTCCAATCAGTAATAACCAACTCATGCTGTAACCTTAGCCCCTATACTGTGAAAAAATATAAAGAATGTGTGCCTTTGTCCTTCGGGGTCGCTTATGTCTCGATTACAGGGCCACCCCAGTGCACTGGATCATTAAACCTCTTGCTTATTGCATCGATTTCCGTCTCTGTGTCTCTATGAGTGGGACATCCCAGATGTAGGGCTCCGGGGGCTGCTCAAGTCTTACAGGATAACTGGTGAGGTCTGGTTGGTTAATATTGTTGTTCTTCCTATGATACTGCAAACCTCCTTCAGCTCCTTCAGTCTTTTTTTTTTCTCCTTGATCAGTCCAATGGGCAGCTGCAAGTATCCTCATCTGTATCAGTATTGCTCTGGCAGAGCCTCTCAGGAGACATACATATGTCAGCAAGCATTTCATGGCATCAGCATTTTGTCTCAGTTTGGTGGGTGCATATGGAATGGATCCCCAGGTGGAGCAGGTTCTGGATGACCTTTTCTTCAGTCCCTGCTCTACTCTTTGTACCTATATTTCCTCCCATGAGTATTTTGTTCTCCCTTCTAAGAAGGAATGAAGCATCCACATTTTCATGTTTCTTCTTCTTGGGCTTTATATTATCTGTGAATTTTTTTTTTTAGGTATTCCAAGCTTTTGGGCTAATATCCACTTATCAGTGAGTACATACTGTGTGTTCTTCTATGACAGGGTTACCTCAATCAGGATGATATTTTCTAGTTCCATCCATTTGTGTAAGAATTTCATGTAGTCATTGTTTTGAATAGGTGGGTAGTACTCTATTGTGGAAATGCCACTATTTTCTGTATCTATTTCTCTGTGGAAGGATACCTGGGTTCTTTGCAGCTTCTAGGTATTTATGAATAAGGCTGCTATGTACATACTGGAGCATATGTTCTTGTTATATGTTGGAGCATCTTTGGGATGCGCAGGAGTAGCATAGCTGGGACCTCAGGTAGTGCAATGTCCAATTCTCTGCAGAACCTCCAGACTGATTTCCAGAGTAGTTGTACCAGCATACAATCCCACAAACAATAGAGGAGTATTCCTATTTCTCCACATTTTCGCTAGCATCTAATATCATCTGGGTTTTGATCTTAGCCATTCTTACTGGTGTGAGGTGGAACCTCAGGGTTGTTTTGATTTGCATTTCCCTGATGACTAAGGATGTTGAACATTTCATTAGGTGCTTCTCAGCCATTCGATATTCCTCAGTTGAGAATGCTTTGTTTAGCTTTGTACACCATTTTTAATAGGATTATTTGATTCTCTGGCGTCTAACTTCTTGATTTCTTTAAATATATTAGCTATAAGCCCTCAGTCAGATGTAGGATTGGTAAGACCTTTTCCCAATCTGTTGGTTGCTGTTTATTTTGCTATTGAATATACCTTTTGCCTTACAGAAGCTTTACAATTTTATGAGGTCTCGTTTATCAATTCTTGATCTTAGAGCATAAGCCATTGATGTTCTGTTCAGGAAATTTTCCCCAGTGCCCATGTGTTCGAAGCTCTTCCCCACTTTCTCTTCTGTTAGCTTGAGTGAATCTGGTTTATGTGGATGTCCTTGATCCACTTGGACTTGAGCTTTGTACATGGTGAAAAGAATGGATGAATTTGTATTTTTCTACATGCTGACCTCCAGTTGAACCAGCACCATTTGTTGAAAATGCTATCTTTTTTTCCATTGGATGGTTTTAGCTCCTTTTTCAAAGATCAAATGTTTATGGGTGTGTGGGTTTATTTCTGGGTCTTCAATTCTATTCCATTGTTCTACCCACCTGTCTCTCTACCAATACCATACAGTTTTTATCACTATTGCTCTATAATATAGCTTGAGGTCAGGGAAAGTGATTCCCCCAGAAGTTGTTTTATGGAAATCCATCAATGTAATCCACTATATAAAAATATTCTCCACTGCTTCCTCCCTCTGCTCGGTTCCAGTCTCTGCTTTCTCTAAAACTTTTCTCCCACCCATCCTTCCTTCTTGTCCAATGACAGGCCTCATTCTACCTTGTACCTGCTTACACCTGCATGATGACATCACCCTAACATTTCCATCTTCTGGGATCTTCTTCAATTTCCTTCTTCAGAGACTTAAAGTTTTTGTCATACAGATCTTTCACTTGTTTGGTTGGAGTCACATTGAGGTATTTATATTATTTGGAACTACTATGAACGTTGTCATTCCCTTAATTTCTTTCTCAGCCTGCTTATCCTTTGAGTCAAGGAAGCCTACTGATTTGTTTGAGTTAATTTTATATCCAGCTACTTTGCAGAGGTTGTTTATCAGGCTTAGGAATTCTCTGGTAGAAATTTTGGGGTTACTTTAGTATACTATCTTATCATCTGCAAACAGTGATATTTTGACTTCTTCCTTTCTAATGTGTATTCCTTTGACCTTCTTTTGTTATCTGGTTGCACTGGCTAGGACTTTGAGTACTATCTTGAATAGGTAAGGAGAGAGTGAACAGCCTTGTCTAGTCCCTGATTTTAGGGAGATTGTCTTCAAGTTTCTCTCCATTTAGTTTAATGTTAGCTACTGGTTTGCTGTATATTGTTTTCACTTTAGGTGTAGGCCATGAATTCCTGATCTTCCCAAGACTTTTAACATGAAGGGGTGTTGAATTTTGTCAAATGCTTTCTCAGCATCTAATGAGGTGATCGTGTGTTTTTTTTTTCTTTCAGTTCTTTTACATAGTGGATTACATTGATAGATTTCCATATATTGAACCATCCCTGCATCCCTGGAATGAAGCCTACTTGATCATGCTGGATGATCGTTTTGATTTGTTCTTGGATTTGCTTTTCGAGAATTTTATTGAGTATTTTTGCATCAATATTCACAAGGGAAATTGATCTGAAGTCATCTCTCATTTGTTGGGTCTTTGTGTGATTTAGGTAAAAGTGTAATTGTGGCTTCATAGAAACAATTTGGTAGTGTTCTTTCTGTTTCTATTTTGTGGAATCATTTAGAAAGTGTTGGTATTAGGTCTTCTAGAAGGTCTTACAGAATTCTGCACTAAACTCATCTGGTCCTGGGCTTTTTTTTTTTTTGGTTAGGAGACTTTTAATAACTGCTTCTATTTCTTCAGGAGTTATGGGACTGCTTAGATGGTTTATCTGATCGTGATTTAACTTTGGTACCTGTTTTCTGTCTAGAAAATTGTCCATTTCATCTAGATTTTCCAGTTTTGTTGAGTATAGGCTTTTGTAGTAGTATCTGATGATTTTTTTTAACATTTCCTCAGATTCTGTTCTTATGTCTCCCTTTTTACTTCTGATTTTGTTAATTTAGATACTCTCTCTGTGCCCTCTGGTTCATCTGGCTAAGGATTTATCTATCTTGTTGATTTTCTCAAAGAACCAGCTCCAGGTTTTTTTGATTCTTTGTATAGTCCTTTTTGTTTCTACTTGGTTGCCTTCAGTTCTAAGTTTGATTGTTTCCTGCCTTCTACTCTTCTTGGGGGTATTGGCTTCTCTTTATTCTAGAGCCTTCAGGTGTGCTGCCAAGCTGCAAATGTATGTTCTCTCCAATTTCCTTTTGGAGGTACTCAGGGCTATGAGTTTTCCTCTTGACACTGTTTTCATTTCATCCTTTAAGTTTGGGTATGTTGTGCCTTCATTTTCATTAAATTCTAATGTCTTTAATGTCTTTCTTTTTTTTCTTCCTTTACCAAGTTGTCATTGAGTAGAGCATTGTTCAGCTTTCATGTGTATGTGGGCTTTCTGTAGTTTTGTTGTTATTGAAGACCAGCCTTAGTCTGTGGTGATCTGATAGAATGCATGGGATTATTTCAATGTCTGTGTATATATTGAGGCCTGCTTTGTGACCAATTATTGGGTAAAATTTTGAGAAGGTACCATGAGGTGCTGAGAAGAAGGTATATTCTTAACGTTTAGGAAGAAATGTCCTATAGATGTTGGTTAAATCCAGTTGGTTCATAACTCCTGTTAGTTTAACCATGTCTCTGTTTAGTTTGTTTCTATGATCTGTCCATGATCTGATGAGATTGGGGTGTTGAGGTAGCCTGTTATTATTGTGTATCATGCAATGTTTGCTTTGAGCTTTCGTAGCGTTTCTTTTATGAATGTGGGTGCCCTTGCATTTGGAGCATAGATATTTAGAATTAAGAGTTCATCTTAGGGGTTGGGGATTTAGCTCAGCGGAAGAGCGCTTGCCTAGCGAGCACAAGGCCCTGGGTTCGGTCCCCAGCTCTGAAAAAAAGAAAAAAAAAAGAATTCATCTTAGTAGATTTTCCTTTGATTAGTATGAAGTATCCCTCCTTATCTTTTTTGATAACATTTGGTTGAAAGTCGATTTTACTGGATATTAGAATGATTATTCCAGCTTGTTGCTTAGAACCATTTGCTTGGAAATTTTTTCTAGCCTTTTATTCTGAGGTAGTGTCTGTCTTTGTCACTGGGGCATGTTTCCTGCTTGCAACAAAATGCTGGGTCCTGTTTACATATCCAGTCTGTTAGTCTACATCTTTTTATTGGGGAATTGAGTCCATTGATGTTAAGAGATATTAAGGAATAGTGATTGTTTCCTGTTATTTTCATTGTTTCATGTGGAATTATGTTTGTGTGGCTATCTTCTTCAGGGTTTGTTGTAAGAAGATTACTTTCTTGCTTTTTCTAGGGTGTAATTTGCCTCCTTATGTTGGAATTTTCCATCTATTAACCTTTATTGGGCTGGATTTGTAGAAAGATATTGTGTAAATTTGTTTTTGTCATGGGATATTTTGGTTTCTTCCTCTGTGGTAATTGAGAGCTTTGCTTGATATAATAGCCTGGGCTACTATTTGTGTTCTCTTAGGGTCTGTTTGACATCTGCCCAGGATCTTCTAGCTCTCATAGTTTTTGTTGAGAAGTCTGGTGAAATTCCGATAGGTCTGCCTTTTTATGCTACTTGTCCTTTTTCCCTTACTGATTTTAATATTCTTTCTTTGTTTTTTGTATTTGGTATTTTGACTGTTATGTGATGGGAAGAATTTCTTTTCTGGTCCAGTCAGTTTAAACTTCCGTATGCTTCTTGTATGTTCATGGACATCTCTTTCTTTAGGTTTGGGAAGTTTTCTTCTATAATTTTGTTGAAGATACTTACTGTCCTTTTAGGTTGGGATTCTTAGCTCTCTTACATACTTATTTATTCTTTGGTTTGGTTTTCTCATTTTCCTGGATGTTGTAGGTTAGGAGATTTTTGCTTTTTTTGCATTTTCTTTGACTATTGAGTCAATGTTTTATATGGTGTATCTTCTGCCCCTGACATTCTCTCCACAATCTTTTTCATTCTATTAGTGGTGCTTGTGTCTATGACTCCTTATCTCTTTCCTAGGTTTTCTATCTCCAGGGTTGTCTCCCTTTGTGATTTCTTTATTATTTCTATTTCCATTAGAAATATTTCTATTAGATACAATATTTCTATTAGATCTTAGATGGTTTTGTTCAATTCCTTCACCTGTTTTGTTGTGTTTCCCTGTAATTCTTTAAGGGATCTTTGTATTTCCTCTTTGAGGGCTTCTACTTGTTTACTTGTCCTGTATTTCTTTAAAGAAGTTATTTATGTCCTTCTTAAAGTCTTCTATCATCATAATGAGATGTGATTTTAAATCCAAACCTTGCTTTTCAGGAGTGTGGGAATATCCAGGACTTGCTGTAGTTGGAGAACTGGGCTCTGATAATGCAAAGTAGTCTTCATTTCTGTTAGTTAGGTTCTTGTGCTTGACACTTGCAATCTGTTTTTATCTGATGTTAGTTGGTCCTGCTGTCTCTGACTGGAGCTTGTCCCTCCTGTGGGCCTGAGAGCCCATGAGCCTGTGATTTTTGGAGTGAGAGCACTCCTCAGAAACCAGTGCTCTGCCTGTAGATTTTGAGTCTGATGGCTGTGGAACAGCCCCAGCTCTGGGCATAGATAGAGACTGAAAGGGTCCTCCAGGTGGCCCTCTGGCTTCTGAATCCTGTTCACTTCTGGCTGGTCTCTCTTTACAGAGTCAGTAGAGAGAAAGTGGGGTTCTACCTGTGTGCTGTGGGCTTAGGAGGAAGAGTGCTCCTGGCAGACCAGCTCTTTGCAGGTAGGTTTTGTCCTAGGCAGCCCCAGCTTTGAGTGCAGATGGAGGACACATGTATGTTTTGTAACAAAAAAATCTGGATAATTACAACATGAGTGAACCAAAAGGACACTGTGCTTAGCGAAATAAGCCAGGACAGAGCAGAGGATCTTATTTGTTAAGGTTATAGAAACATAGTGGTGGTTTACAGGGTTTGGGAGATGAGGACTGCGGGATGGAGACATTTTGGTCAAAAGAGACAAAGATTTTAAACTTTTTGCTAACAATAATTCACTATAAGGTATTATATTCCTGAAAAATGCTAGAAGAATAAATCATAAAGTTTCCCAACTCAAAAAAGTAATGAGTATGAGACAAAAGGTGCATTAATTAGGTTGGTTTAATTATTGAACATTATTTACATGCATTAATGTCCATCAAACAGCATACCAAAAAACTATCATTTTTAATCGTTAGTTTCATTCTAATGAAGAAGGAGACAAAACCCTAATTTGTTTATTCAAGAAATAGCATAAAATGTCAGCTTTTCAAGACATAGTCTTCAGAGAATTCATCCATGAATTGGTGCTGAGCTAGCCATTGCCAAAGCATTGACTGAGACAACTGATATTTGAGAGAGTCTGTTAGCAGATCTTATAACCTCTCACTCTTAACAGCTGACCTTTTCATTGTTGACAAGATAACAACAACACACTAGGCTACATTTTTCCACTCTGCCAAAATTTAAAATGTTTAATATTTTCACTTATTCTTGGTTCTTTTTCTTACATAAGGCTATATGGCAAAGACATTCTAAATAATCTATTTTCCTTATCTTTAGAGTGTAACTTTTCAGGACAATTAATCCTAAGACTCTCTTTTGTCGGCAATTGGAGCTGAGACCACTGATATTTCATTTAATGGCCATCATTGAGGGATATTTACTTGAGACTCATCTACATTCCATTTCAAACCCATTGCCTGCAAATAAAATGGTTTGTCTTCAAAAGATAAAAACCATAACTCATTGTAATCTAATATTTGTCATGCCTATCATCCAGTATTTAGAATATAATATGCTTCTCCTTGTGCTAAAGAAAACTAGAGTTTGATGTCCTCCAAAAATTCATGGACTCTATGCAGTGTGAGGCCTTCACAGTGCCTGACAACCACTCATATCTTTTCTGAATTCTCTCTTACCTTTCTATGATATTTGATTACCCTACTCAACCTACCTAGTTTACCTTACCTCCTGTGTATGCAGTCATGATATCAACTCTCTCAAATTTGTCCTACGTATAATGGGACCTCGTTCCAGTCACCTTATATTGACAACAGAAAAATAACTCTTCCTCTTGCTTTTAGCTATTCTGTCACCAATACTGCTGAAAAGAATACACACTGACTCTCAAATATATGACAAACTTTAGCTGCATTTTATTATTAATTTTTACATTTTAATTGATGGATGTGAGCTTGATTGTGTATGTCAGACGTGCAAAAAATCCAAAAGAAGGCATTAGATCCCCCTCGAAATTGAGTTACAGGCAGTTATGAGCTACCTATGATGTGGGCAGTGGAAACTCTGAGAAGCGTGGCATGGGTTTAACTGTTGAGCCATCTCCTTAGCCACCTGCACACATTTTATGAGAATGGTTTAAACTTCTTGACATTCTGTCCAACATTCAAGTCCTGCACTGCATTTCTCCTTGTTTGCACTCCAATGAAATTGTTCATTCCAATGTCTATTAGATTTTTGTCTTTAGAAATCAGAGATACATTTCCAAACTGCATTGCACTTGATTTCCAGAGCGTCTGACATTTTTATTCACTCATCTTGACATTTCCTCCTTCCATGAATGGCAATTCATGGTCCAACAGGTGCCAGATACCTTCTGTTAGTCCTTCTGTTGCTTCCTCAGCTCCTCTCTCCACCCTCTCTTTCCAATGGTTGACCCCAGTAGGCTATGTGTTATGTACTGAACTAAGTGATGCCCTTGGCCTCTGGTTCCTAAGCCAATTAAGAATCCTGGAAGGGAACTAGAGAAGGAGAGGCAAATAAAATGAAATTTATTTCAATTTTTGATTGTATACTTTCTTTATTTACATTTCATATGTTATCCCCTTTCCCGGTTTCCCCTCTGGAAACTCCCATCCCATTCTCTCTCCCCCTGCTTCTATGAGGATGCTCCCCCTACCTACACACTTACTCCCTCCCACCTCCCTGCCCTTAAAAGTTAAAATGAGAAGCTAAATTTTCTTTGTTTAAATATAAAGAAATAGGCTTTTCTGTCCAATTTATGAGAGCATTCTTTTTCAAAGTTTAACATTCTTTAACCCTTTCTGGGCCTCTCTATGTCTTTGGAATATGTGTAAATCTTGTTTAAAGGCTAAATAAGCCTCTTGCTGGCTTTAGAGGCCAGTAATAAGTCCTTCACAAGACTCCAGGAACCACTGTTTTGGAATATAAACAAACTGAAAGAAAATTATCCTGTTCTCCCAATTTCTATGGAAGAGAAAGATTTTTATACAAGTTTCAAAAATAACTTCTCATAAAAATATCAGAACATTGCTATTCTTGTGGATAAAGCCAATTAGCTAACACAGATGGTCACTAAACTGCCAGGTGAATCTAAAATTAACTACACATGATAGACAGCCCCATCACAGGTGGTTATATGTTGATATCTAACATGGCTAAAATGTACATACTCTATGACAAGAAGCAAACCCTATTTCTAGACATGTATCTTCAAGACATTTTCCCAAAGTCACAGATGAAATGGATATACGTATGCTCATAAGATACATAATTGTCAGAACAAAATTTTTAAACCAAAGAAAATCTCAATCGAAATAGTACAAGCCTGTATTAAGCTCTGAAAGTGGTAGGTATTATTAACACCACCTTCTGTTGCATATATTTTGTACTATGCAACACAGATTTCAGTTACATATATTGCAGACATCCAAGTCATAAATCTACAGAGTATGTCATCGAATTTGATGAAACTTAATCCCCTTTATGTTATGAGCTGAAAGGTTATGTGCATGAATTTCAAACTGATCAATATTGTTCTTACATTAAATACTAGGAACTACATGTGTGTTTATATGAATCTTTGCTACAACCCGTCATCACTGTTTTGGATCTCATGATTACACAGCACAGTTCTCACCAGGAGCAGATGAGAAAACAGAGGCACTGAAGCTGAGAGAAATAAGTTTCTTATCTAAATTGAGGCACTACTTTCATACATGCACACATACACACACACACACACACACACACACACTAAGTAAATAAATGCTTTATAGAAGAATGTTGAAGAATACGACCCAATACTAGAATATCTGCCCAGAGTATGCAAGGCCCTGGGTTCAATCCCCAGTACCACTAAGAGAAACACAAATAAGTAAATCAAAAGAGACAAAACCCAGATAATGTATTCAAGAAAATATAAGTCTACCCAGAAAGCTCACCAGACAAAGCCCATGAGAAGCACAGACTGGGAAAATCCCAGGAGAAGCACCCCAAGATACATTGTAGAAAACAGTCTAATATTAAAGAAAATAGAAATCTTTAACAGAAAATCAGCTTGTCACAGGTAAGGAAGGGAACCCCTATAAAACTACGAAAGGATTCTTTTTTTCCAGATACTCAATAGCTAAAAAGCAAGTGGAATAAGACATTCAGTGAGCAGAAAGAACGCAGAGCACTATAAACAGTATCCAGGAGTGTAATGTAAACCAGGAAGAATGTAAGTCCTCTCAAACAAACAGAGGCTAAGGGGATGTACCACCACCAGACTCACAACACTAGAAATGTCATTTCTTCAGATTGAAGGAAAAGCTCATTAAGTTTATACTTTCCATCTGAAAGCATAATAAAATGTAAAACTCTGGTAAAGTTTATGATGAAATTGAGATCATGGATACTGTAACAGTGCTCAGAAATAAATTAGATCTCTAGTACAGAATAAAGAACAAAGCTATTTAAACAACTGTAGCTACAATGGATGGCTAAGAAATACTCAGGTGTTAAAAACAATGACATCATGAAATCTGCAGGCAGGTGGATAGAACTAGAAAAAAATCATCCCAAGCAAGGTAACACAGACATAGAAAGATAAACATGGTATGGACTCACTTATAAGTGGATATCAACTGCAAAGTAAAGGATAACAATGCTACCATCTACAGACCCAGAGAGGCTAAGTAACAAGGAGAGCTCAAGGTGGCATGCATGGTTCTCCCTGGGAAGAGGAAATAGAATAGTTATTGTGGGTGGGCTGGAGATAGGTAGAGATGAAACCAGGAGGGATCAGGCAGGTAGAGGATGGAGGGAGAGAATACTGGGAGAGATGACTGGAATTGGGGAACAATTTAGGGGCAACCTAGTGCAATAGAAACTCAGAGGAATCTATTAGCATGACCCTAGCTAAGACTCCTAGTAATGGGGGATACAGAGCTTGAATTTCCTACAACCAGACAAGACTTCTAGTAGAGAGTTTGGGACATCAATCCAGGCACAAAATCTTAGATCTTCGATTTGTCCTGACAGCATGATGTGTTGGGGTAAGGTGGCACAGAAATTGTGAAAGCAGCCAATCGATGGCTGGTACAGCTTAAGACCCATGCCACGAAAGAGAGACCACCCTTGACACTGTTTAGAGGAACATAACCAGAGGCTGGATGGTCCAGAGACCCAGGATAGAATCAAACATGACTGGCTAAAAAAACAAAGTCAACGGAACAATGCCTAATGCTATTCTGCTAAACTCATAGACTGGTGCCTTACCCAATTACTGTTAGAGAGGCTTCATCCAGCAACTGATGGGAGCAGATGCAGAGATCACAGCCACACATTAGGCAGAGCTCAGGGAACCTTGCAGAAGAGGGGAGGAAGGATTGTAGGAGCCAGAGAGGTCAAGGACAGCACAAGAAAACCTACAGAATCAACAAATCTGGACTCAGAGTCTGGCTGAGACGGAACCAGCAATCAGAGAGCCTGCATGGATCTAACATAGTCCTTTGTGTATATGTTATAGTTGGTTTTCTGGTGGGACTCTTAACAAAGGAGCAGAGGCTGTTTCTGACTTGTTTGCTTGCTTTTGGGACCCTTGTCCTGCTACTAGGTTGCCTTAAGCGAGCCTCCATATGAAGAGAGGTGCCTAACCTTATTACAACTTGATATGTCATGCTTGGTTGATCTCCCTGGGATGGTGGCCCTTTTCTTATTGGATAACCCATCGATGTGCTCCACCCTGGAGAAGACTTTGTCCCTTTTTTTTTTTTTTTTTTTTTTTTTTTTGGTTCTTTTTTTTCGAGCTGGGGACCAACCCAGGGCCTTGAGCTTCCTAGGCAAGCTCTACCACTGAGCTAAACCCCAACCCCTTTGTCTCCTCTCTTAACATTCCTTGGCAGCCTGTGCTCTGTAGTTCCTGAAGTTCTTAGTGCAGGCTTGAGACCTTGTGGGCTTTCCCTAGCCAGTCAGCACGTCCTTTGTTAGCCTTGTTCAGTTCATGTTTAGGTAGTTATGTTGGTGAGACTTCATGGGTGTGGCTTCTGAAATTCCTAGAAGACACAATCTCAGAACCAATTTCCTGGTACCCCGGCTCTTACAATCATAATGTTCCCTGAGTCACAGATGTGGCAGCATTTTATAGATGTATTTACTGGAACTGGACTCAAGTCTCCATTTTCATTGACTGTGAATTGCTGTAATGGTGTCTGTTGGCTGCACTGAGAAGTTTCCACGAGGAGGGGTAAATTGATAAATTAAAAAAGCATTTTCTTATGTGTGTGGGTTTTGCACCATGCGTGTGCAGGGTTAATGTAGATCAGAAGAGGTGTCGACTCTGGGCGCTTCAATGCGTCTTGGCCTGCAATTCTGAGCTGTCTCTCTAGCCCCACGGTTTGAACTTTTGAAGCCCCAGTTTACATCTTTCTACGTTGCTTATCTCTTAAGACACTAATGCACTTGCTTTAATGGGTTTGTTTTCAGTCTTCATATTAAATGCATTAATCGCATGCAAATTATAATATTAAAGCATTAAAAATCTGTATATTCTTTCTGATGAATGTTACATTATCTTACTCATTAGCTCTTATTTCAGACTGAAGGGCTTCAGTTTTTTGTTTGTTTTTTTTTTTATAAGATCCTTTGATAGCTTTAAACCTCTCGGCTATTATTTGTCTGGGAAAACATTTATCATATTTGTTAAGATAGTAAAACTTTAATCTGAACGCTTTATTTGAAAGCAAAGATTTACTAGGTAGAGTATTTTTGCTTCCAAGTTTATTTCCTTAAGAACTTTGACCTGTTCATAAGTCTTCTGCTGACAACTGTGTATACGGTGTCTGTGACACCCTTTCCCCTTACTATCCGAGACTTATCTTTAGCTCTAATTTTTTTAGAGCTTTATTATACCGCATCTTGTAGTAAATTTAATCATATAAATCTGATTGGTCACTTTTCCTCTTCCATAGTCACGAGTCCAAATTCAGGTATTGTAGAACTCTGCCTGGCCTTGGGACTTAACCACAGAAGGAACTTATTCAGGATCTTATGAAAACATTTAGTACACGTCTACCTTTCCCCCAGGTTGATAGTGACTTTCTGTATGTGCTGAGTCACTGGAGACAAAAGGGCTGGGGGCAAGGCATGTTTATGGCTACTGACGTTGCAATGTTGGGTCACACCCAGAGCACGCAGCCTGCTGAGGTGTAAGAAAAGAGCAGGGCTAGCGAGCACATTACTAGAGGATGCTTCCATATGCTGCACACGCATGGACAATAGCAGCTACAGTCAGCCATAGTTGTTTGAAATAGAAATATTATATGCAAGGACAATATAAGTCTGATGAGTTTGTCTCTGAGTACCGGCCTGGAAAGAACTATTCAGACCCACCATGTGTTAGACCTTGCCAGCTCAGCACTGAATGCCAAGACACATCCTGTGCCTTTTTTTTTTTTTTTAATCTGCCCCAATTCTCACTAGGAAAAACCTTATTTCTTTTTGTGCTGCTGAGGGATGGGGAGGGATTGTGAAAAAAGTCCCTTGGATACCAGCGGCAATAGTCATTCAGCCGGATCATACCTGAGTTCCCTTGGCCTATATTCTTTCTGCTGCTAAGCTTTTTGTCAGTAGAACTGGTGCCCACATATGTTCTTGCTGATTTTTGAAATTTCTCCTTGGCTCTGTCTTGCACTTGTCTGCCTGTGAGTAGATTTAATAGTGTTCAATCTCTCAGGTGATCTTTGACTCATCTTGTACCTGAATATTTGTAGTCATGTCTACATTTTTTTTAAGATTTATTCATTTATTATATATAAGTACACTGTAGCTGTCTTCAGACACACCAGAAGAGGGCATCAGATCTCTTTACAGATGGTTGTGAGCCACCATGTGGTTGCTGGGAATTGAACTCATGACCTCTGGAAGAGCAGTCGGGTGCTCTTAACCGCTGAGCCATCTCTCCAGCCCTCATGTCTACATTTTGAAAGTGGTTGATGTGATCTCTTTGGACACTACTACAACCCCTTTGCCATTCCCAATTTTCCTTAAGCTTTCATTACTCTCCTTCATTTACTTGTCTTTCTTTCATTTACTTGCCTTTCTTCCTTTCTTTCTTTCTTTCTTTCTTTCTTTCTTTCTTTCTTTCTTAAACTTCTTTGGTTCTTCATAAATAATCGGCCTTTGAGATCACTGATATTTTTCTTGATTGATTTTATGTTGGTGGCTTTTAGCACAGATACTTTGCTTAGTGTACCTTTCAGCTATAGCATTTCTGTTTGATTTTTAAAATGCTATTTGCCTCACCATTAAGTTTGTCTGATTAGGGGTTGGGGATTTGGCTCAGTGGTAGAGCGCTTGCCTAGCAACCGCAAGGCCCTGGGTTCGGTCCCCAGCTCGGATAAAAAAGAAAAAAAAAAGTTTGTCTGATTAGTTAATAAGCTATTTCTCTATGTTTTCTTGAAAATCTCTGAGTGTCACAAAGGTAGCTAATTTGCATTTTTTGACTAAGATATCACACATAACCATTGATTTGTGGTTGATTTCTGGTAACTTTTTTTTTTTCTGGTAAAGTGACATCATAGTTCCCTGAAAATTCAGGGTTTTTTTTAATTAAATTTATTTTTTTTTACTTATTCACTTAATTTTTATTTACTTGTTCACTGCCCCCTCCCAATCACCCCTTCCCACAATCCTTCTCCTACCCTCTCTCTTAATGTTTCTTGACATGTGTGATAGGTCGGTTTGGCTCTTTATCCTGTCATGGTACTAAGAAGCAGTTAAATATTAAAAGTTGATTAAATAGTCTGCTGTAATAGCAGAGCTCAGCTGATACCACTGACAGTTGATACCAAAAAGCAGTGTCTTACTGGCTAAGGTTATGGATTTCTTCCTGGCTTCAATGCAAGGTACAAAAGATTCCCATCAAACATTGTTTCTGGGCAGGGACTCTTGGGCTATGCCCACCACTAGCCTAAAATTCAGTTCCAACTTCAAAGTAGTTCATTACTAACTCACGCAAATCAGAGGCCTCTCACTTCATGGACTGCCACGTACAGCTGCAGATGCTGGCTGGGAGTTAACACAAGCAACCTTTCTTGCCTCTTTAAAACACCTCTTATTACTCTCATGTCAAAACCATGTACTGCATTCTCTCACTTGTTCAGTTGCTTTTGTAAGATCTACTCTATCATATTGTTCTGTCTTCTCTCATCAATGTAACTCATTATGGCTATTCTGAGTTCTTTGTTGATTAACTCCAAAATCTCTACCATATTTGAATTAGCTTCTGTAGTTTCCTTCCCTTCCTGCTTTTCCTTTGTGTGTTAGCGTGCCTTTTCTTAGAAGTTAGGTGTTGTGTGTTGGTTGTAAATATTGCAGCAATAGGCTCTTAAACCTATAAGAATCGTGCTATGCTTACTCCTATGCTGATGTAGCAGCAAGTGTGGGTAGAAGAGGAGACATTTTACAGTGTTGTCATTGAGGACAATCATTCTGTGACCTCAGCTATGGTGCTCAGAAGTATTTCTCAGCCTTTTATTTCTGGGATGAGGCTGGAATGTTGCATAACTGGAGGTGGACATTTCCTTTCTTTCCCCTCGGTAAGGTTCTTGAACTTTCCTCTGAGGAGAATGCAGAGCTGACTGTGCCTGGCACACCTCAGAATGACTGTTATTCAGCCTGGTGTACCTATACTACTAGAACTAGGACGCTAGTGTAAGAAAGCCATGATGCCAAGGCAGTCAAAGTTACATTGTCTCTGAATGGACTTGGGGTGTCTTTCTCCTAGTGACAGAACTCAAGGAGATGGTAGTCTTTGCAATGAAAATACGAGACTTGGAGAGTAAACACAGGTGTGGAGACACCCCCTGCACACCCCCCAACACCAGAGACTGGCAGCACAAAAGGTTTTGATTCTTAAGATTACCTACACTGAGCCTCTAGCAAGTCACCAGGAAACACCATTCAAGAGCCCTGATAGTGGAATCACCAGCGTTGTTCTAATCATGGACTTCTGATCATTGGTGGGCAGATAAAGGCCATTTGTCTTCTCTGTCCACTGTTTGAGACAGCCATTTCTCAGTTTGCTGGCAGCTCTTAAAGAGCAGTTGAATTTGTGTATTTAGTATCTTCCTTGGGAAGGAAGAGCAACACTAACCATCCACTACAATGGAACCTGGATCTCCTGGGATGCAAATTTTAAATGAAATGTTCTGAATCTGAAGTATTTTTCAACAGAAACCTTGTGAACCCACATCCACCTCTTTCCTGACCTTTAGAAGTGAAAGTGCTTATGCCTTTCTTTTTTAGAAATGAAATAACAACAAAACTAGCTATCAAATCCAAAGCACAATAATTCTAAGAATTTAAGCCTTTTCTTTTCTTTCCCCTCCCCCTTTTAACATGGCACCCTTCATATTCCTAGTGTATCTTGTGGTTGTTTCTTGAGACAGTCTTGTTAAATGGCCCTGCCTGGCTTTGAAGTCAAAATCCTTCCATCCTTCCTCCCTAGCACTGGGATTAAAGGATAGCAGTCGCAGGTCCAGCATTTCTTTGCCACCATCCCTAGGCCATTTCTACGGTGAAGATGATGTAAAAGATGGTTTGAGCCTTTACAGCTCGGCTCCATCTCAAGATGTAAATCACTGAAGCACTCAAGTTTGGCTCAGAAGTTTAAATGGATAGTCTATCAGACATCTTAAGGCTCAAGCCCAGGGATAGCTCAGTCCTGCATAACCTATGTGTTCCTTTCCTCAACCACCAAGATCCTTAACTTTCTTACTGTGCCATAACTACAGTCATTCTGAGCCTTCCTATGACAGCATTTGCTAATCATCTCTGAAGGCCTCATTCACTCTGATAATAACCATAGATACAGATTGAGAACTCTTAAAAAAATGTGATAACCTCAATTTAAGTTGGTAAAATTCCAAGTATCACATTTCCAGATCCAGTGAAGTGACAGCTGAAACCTACTGATCAAATGGTTGATCAATACTGAATACTTGGTCAAAACTGGTCCAGATCTCAAACATGCCCCTCCCCCTTCCTCTGCTCTGGGAAGGGCCATCTGACCATATGTACTTGGTAATTAATCTCCCATCACTGATGTGTCTAGAATAATTTACAGAAAGTAGCCAAACTGCTCACTTAGTTCATGAAGAGAAATAAAAGCTGAGCATCGTGGCGTAGTCTTATGATCTCAGCACTCATGGAATAGGGTAAAAAAAAAAAAAACAACAACCAGAATTTCAGGCCCAGCCTTACCTTTTACAGGGAGACTCTATCTAAAATACTCATGCACACACACGCACATGCACACTCAAATGCATACTATGAAAATGAGATAGGTCATTAGTAAGGTAGAAATCTGTGAAGATCCATTAGCATTCACAGAAGTTAAAGTAAAAGACCTGTGAGTTATCTGTCATGTTGGCTGTATAATTCTGGCAGACGTTTGCAGGTTCCTAATGCTCACTGTTAATCAAAGAGTGTGTTAAGTGAGGATTCTTTTATGCACATGAGCAGATAGAAACATGATATTGCTGACTGAGCTAAAACATAACTATCTTTTCTCCTTCTGAGGATTGCACTCTAGGGGCATACAGCAGAGATGTTCCTGGGCTTATGTCTAGAGATGTCTAAGAGCATATTCCTCACACAGTTGCTTGCAGAGAGCAGGAGAGCAGCACAACGCAAAAGTTAGACAGTCTAAAATTTAATCCCTACAAAACACACCTTCAGACAGCAACTTGCACTAAGCAGTTTACTTTGAAGCTTGATGTAAGGAAGCCCTGGTGGAGGGAGAGGCCCTGAGACCAGGGCAGTAGCAACAGTTCTACAAAGGGTGCACAGAGGGTTGACAGAGGAGGCGAAAATCACTCTGACCACCAAGGGAAAGTGCTCTGCAAGTCTCAGAGTGTGCCCAACCGAACAGATAGGAGACGGGGATGTGTGTCACACAGCTCACCTCAGTCTTGGCTGTGCTGTGGCTCCAGGGGCATCCTTTTGTGGGTTTGTCCCATCTATTCAGGTACAGCCCACAAAAGTGTGCTGTGGTAGAGTCCCAAGCTATGCGCTGGGAAATGATGAGGATTTCCCAGGACATTTGATACCAGGGGCAACCATTCTGTCATAAATATAACACCTTTCCACAGCTAGTGAACATGTAAGCTAGTGAAACCACTACAGAAATCAGTATGAGTTTCTTCAAAAAGTTAAAGACAGCACTGCCACATGACCACCTGTACCAGTTTTGAGCGTGTGCCTAAATGACTCTATGTCTTGCCACAGTGATATCTGCATGTCCGTATTCATTGCTGCCCTAGTCACAACAGCAAGGGAATGGACTCATCCTGGATGTCCACCAACGAAGAGTGAATGAGTGGAACCTTGGCGTGTACACAATGGAATTCTACAAAGAGTCTTTTGCAGGGAAATAAGCAGAACTGGCAAGCACTGTATTATGTGAGGTCACTTGTAAGCTCTTTCACCCGCAGATCCTAACTTTTAACAATTATATGTATGTACACAAGGAGATGTGAGAGCGGGCACAGATGATGAAACTATATCAGAGACTTTGAGAAGGGAACTGGGGGTTTTGAAAAAAGAGAAAAAGGGGCGGGGAGTTCCTCTGTCATCAGAAGATGGAAAGGAAGGTAGTGGATGTGGGAGGGCCCGAGGGAGGACAAGGAGATAGGAAAGAAGTGTGAAGAGATACTATAAAAACAAATCGTTTTAAAGATTCCCTAATAACGCTCATTTTTGCTATACTACTATAAATTCTATATGTTATGGGTATATATTACATTTATATATTAGATAAATATTATATTATGTATTACATATATTTATAACATAGACGGGTATACATAAGACACATCAGGAAGTGTAGCCTAATGCCATTACTGTAATGTAATAATACAAGCAGAATGGAGCCAATATCACATCCATAGATATATTCCTGACATTACCTCGTGCCTTTCGGTAGAGATGTAAAAGGAAGTGGCTTTGGGATTGGAAAGAAAGATAAAGACTGGAATAACAAGATTGTGATAAACTGGTAGTGTGAAAAAAATAAACCGGTCTCTGCTGCCCGTTCTGCTTTCCCCAGACCTTGCCCATGTTCTGACCTTCCACGCCAATCAATCAATGGTCTGATTTCAGGCTCACTGCGGGCAGGAACAGCATGAATCGCAGAGCCGTCCTCACAACCTGAGGCGTGAGACTCATCAGCCAATACTAACCTGAATTTATATTCTCAGTAAAAGATTCGTGGCCCAAAGACAAGCAGGACGCTGCAACTACAGTTCCCAGAAAGCCAGGGGATTATTCTAGCCAGCCTTGGGGCAGGGCAATTTGGACAGCCAATGAGCTCTTCCTCTGCAGACTTGGGCTGGGAGTGAACAGCCTCCCACCAGCTTCCTGGTCACAGGCCCGGCTACACCGGGTAAGCAGAGCTCCCCGGCTGTCAGGCCGACTTGCTGTGTTCTTGAAACCAGGATTTCACCCTGTTTCACAGGAAGACCAGGAAGCAGAACTCTACCCAGGCCTGTATGGCAAGTTCTAAAGTTGTTCAGAAAGCTCTGTTCGTCCTACTTGGAAACTAACAGTGTCAATGTTTCACAGAGCTCTGGTGGGTGTAAGAAACAGGTTCTCAGCCTGTCGGTCTGGACAAACGGCTTTTTTCACTGGGGCGGCCTAAGACTATTGGAAAGCACGAGTGTTTAATTACAAGAAGTAGAAATAGTAGAAATTAGGAAGTAGCAATGAAAATAATTTTAGGTTGGAGTCAGCACACCACGAGGAACTGTATTAAAGGGGTGCAGCACTGGAAGCTTGAGAATCACTGGTACAAGTTTGGCTCAAACTATCGGGCATAGCTGGGGCACATTTTACCAGTGAGAATTTGAGTAAGTCTCTTTGGATTGTCTAAAACTCTGTTTCCTAACAGTAAAATGAGAGTTAATGATGGTGCCTGCTTAAAAGGTTTGTTGTGAGGATTAAGTATGTATGTTACCAGAGAACTACCCCTCAGGGGGTCTTTTGACACTGATATCTACTAGTCCTCTGTCTCCCACAGGGAGAGTCCAAAAGGATATAGTTAATGGTGCAGGGAGCAGACTGATAACGCTTCTTGCTCAATTTGCACTAGCTGAAGAGAAATCGCCCAGTAACCCTAAATGTCCAGCCTTGTTAGATTGGGCATCTGTGATGTCCAGGGGTATGCTCGTAGGCAATTTCTTTCATGCTGGAAAGAACAGTGGAAAGAGGGCCTCAGGCCCATCAGTAACAAGGCATCAGTTTTGTTTTCAGTAAGACCACAGAGACAGCCCTGAACGCAGTCCAGAATTCTACAGGGACAAGGACTCTTCCAAGGCAAAGAGGCCCAAGAACAAGGGGCCTGTGTGCTCTGCTCTGGTCTGCTTCTGCCTCATGGACTGAAATGGCTTCCAGGACAAGCTTCCTGGACCCCTCTCTGAACTGCTCTTTTCTTTCACTAAGTTCCTACTTTTAACCCCTGGGTCCAAACAACAATTCTACCCTGTCCCTCTGATCTACCCAGTCCCCGATGCCCTCAGTGTATGGGGCCCATATGTTTCACTATTTATCTTCTGTGCCCTTCAAGGGGACCATCATACCCAGTCGCTTTTGTGTGTATCATCTGTAAGTGTTGTGTGGTTGCTTGGTTAAGTAATGTTATAAAGTTATATAAACTAATGTTATAAAGTTATAAGTAATGTTATAAAGTTATATAAACTAATGTTCTAAAGTTATAAGTAATACAAAGTTATAAGTAATGTTATGGAGTTATATAAAGTAAACTTTATAACAGCTCTAACTCTCCATATTGCATTCCCCCTCACACTTATTGGACAGCCTTGCAGAACTTTAATCAGAATAAGTTCTATCTCATGATTTTAAGAAGCCACTAGAGTGCCTCCCTTCTTGAGGTTCCAGTCAGAAGCCACCAACCAGCTGCTGAGCCTTAGAGTCTAGGGACTTTCTTCTTTACTTCATCAAATATATGTCCCTTCCACAGTCTGTGTTTCAGGAACGTTGTCTTCAGCCACAGCCTCTGTGGAATAGGACTGCTTGGGATCTGATGCTTTTCCAATTGCTGTCTGCTTGAATAAGCTATTTAATTTGAATGTCCCTACTTTTAACCCTTGTTAGTTCCAATGAGACAGTACTGGACCAGATCTTCCTAGTTCTGGTCTTTCTTGAACTTCTGGTTCCATTTTTGGCAATTTTGTTTTGGTGTGGGTTTTATGGGTACCAGGCTGTCCTTGTGCTCCCTGAGTAGTCAAAGATGAACTTGAATTTCTTATCCCCAACAACTTCCATGTCCTGAGTACTGTTGTTTCGGGTATAGACTTCATTTGTTTTCTGCGGTGCTGGGGATGTGACTAAGGGCTCTGTCCATATTAGGAAACCACCTAACCAAGTGAGCTACACTTATAGCACCGAATTTTTATTGTTTGTCTGTGGATGTTTTCCTGCATGCATGTTTGTGCACCATGTACATGCCTGAAGAGGGCATCAGATGCACTGGAACTGGAATCGTAAGTGGTTGTGAGTGGCTATCTGGGTGCTGGAACAGAAGCCGGATCCTTTGGAAGAGCAGCCAGTGGTCTTTACCACTGAGCCATTTCTCCTGCCTCAGTTTTTCATTTCTCCATTCCAATTCTTGTAAAAAAAAAATGAGGCTTCTCCCAGGCATAATGATCGCCCATTTCTTCTGTTCATTCTGTGTTAAATTTAAAAAACGAAAAGAGCCAGTGTTCCCAGCAGTCTTTCGCTGCAGCCCCTCAGTTCTTTGTTTCCTCTCTTCATTGATTTCTTCTCCAGCAAGGAAGAGGAAGCATTATACTGGGGGAGTTTATAGTTATTGTCATTCTCACTGCTGTTAGCATTCGAGCACGAGTGCCCACTTCCCCTCCATGAAGTATTCACAGGGCAGTGTTTGAGGGCAGCAACTTCCCTTCAGTACTTTGGAGACACAGTTTGATTATTTCATCTCGGAGTGTTGTCTGGGGAACATTCTGGAGCCAGATGGGAGAGTTTCTTTGTTATGAAATACTTTCCCTGCTGCATGCCCAGGCAGTTCTCTCTCATTTTACATTTCACAAATTTAATGACAACATATTCCAGCATCAAACTTTTCCAGGAGTTTGTCCCTCTTATTTATCAGATAGAATTTCTTCGAGTTTCCTTCCCATTTCAGGCGAGCATTTGTTTCTCCTCACATTCATAGAAGCTCTTTGAATTTCTCCTCCTCCGTGGTATAGGGGGGCTTGCTGTTCCTACCCTTTAGCCCTCTTCTGACTCTGGAGTGGATTTGTCTTTTATTAACCTTCACTGTAATTATTGACTCGCTCTTGAAAATGAGTTGCTATGGTCTTCCAAAGGTACATTCCTTAAATTCTTGGGTCAGTGCCTACTCTGCCGCTGGTAGACGGTAGAGCCTTTAGGATGTTGAGCTTTGTGGGCAATTTTATAGTCAATTGCCTTGAGCATGGTGTTGGGACTTTCACCTCCTTTTTTTTTTTTTTTTTTAACTTTCCTAATGTCATGAATTGAGAAGTTTGTTCCAGGACATGATGCTTGCCATGATACATTGCCTCAGGACAGGCCTAAACAAAATGGGGACAACAGACCATGGCCTCAAAGCTGGGAAACAAAGTTAAAACAGCCTTTCTTTCTTTTTTTTTTCTTCTTCTTCTTCTTTTTTTTTTTTAGCTGTTTATCTCTGCTACTTGGTTGTAGTAACTGAAAACTGACTAAGAGAACATGAATAGGGCTGGAGGACTCATTGCTGTGACTGTAACAATGTGACTCAGAAACCTTTGGATTTGCCTCACCAAAGAATCTTGGGGATTTTGGGGATTCATCCCCAGAAGTGCAGGAGTGCTCCAAGCAGACCGTTAACATGATCATGTGGTCTTCAAAGAGCCCAATACAAATGGAGGTGTGGACGGTGGCCTATGAATGAGGTTTCAGAAGGAAGAATTTACAGGACATTGGACTAGGGGCTGCCCAAGTCACACCACGTCAAAAGATTCCCCTGAGGCTTTGTGTTAGGAGGAGCTTGAAGGTAACAGAGTAATTTATTGGATGGAAGCACAGAGTTCAGGAAGCGACATAGACGTTATCAGTTGATTGCAGCCAGTAGGACTTGGGTTCAGCAAAAATCAGAACTGCAAGATTTGGAAAACTTGCGATTGAGCCATGACAGGCACATATAAGAAGTTGCGACAGTTCTTGAGACTCATAAAAAGAAGCCAAGCATGACCACTGGGACATTGGGAAGGATGCTATGGGGGCATCTCTAGAAAGATCTAGGTCTCCTCTCTCTCAGTCTCAAAGATGTAAGAGTGAAAAATTGTCTCCACTATATTCTAGAGCAGAGTCTTTAGATACGAAAGGAACTGTGCCCTTCTGGGACCTGGGACCTCCTTGGATTACATCATGATTTCTTTTTTTTTTTTTTTTAAGCTGCTGCCAGTGCACACTCAGTCTAGCTGTGAGTCTAATGGGCACCAGTGGCAGACCTTATTGTTGTGCATAAGAGTCTGGGCTGGCACATTGCTGAGTGGGTGTGGGTGTGGGTGTGGGTGTGGGGTGACTGCCACCAAGTCTGATGATCTGAGTTTCAAACCCACAAATGACATGATAAAAGGAAAGAACCAGTTTTCTCAAAAAGTCTTCTGACTTACACACACACACACACACACACACACACACACACACTTAAAAAAACTAGCAGAACAGAGGCATACAGATTTCCACTTAGATTTCAAAGAAAATCTGGGAAGCTAGGCAGTGTGTGAAAGGGGAGGATTGATGTAATCACAGAGCAGCACACTGATTCATAGATCTGCTAGAGGGAAGCTCGGCTGCACTGGAGGTCCAGAAAGCTAAGAGAAGCTCATGATGTAAAAATCTCTAAGGGCCAGCTGCACACCGCAAGTGGTGCTGCTCCAGGAAGCCTGGTGTAGCCTAGAGAGTTAGACCTTGGGAGTATGGTTTCTCAAGCCCTGGAAGCCCATATCATCCATACAGTATGGTGACATTCTGTAAGAGATCGAGTTATCACTGTATTTTTGGGCTTGTTTGAAATGAACTCTGTTTTACAAAATTGCCTCTTGGTTTCCAATTCTTTGCACAGTATTGTAACATCGTAAAGAATGACCAAAATATTAACGGATAAAACCAGCTACTCTAGTAAAAAGAGACAAGGAGGCACAAAGACTGCTCTAGATCTCCTGATCTTTAGTCTTAGTTTTTCCTTCCCTTTTCAAACACTCTAGGAACACCTGGTCATGACACAGAGTGTAACAGAGCCAGTGACTTGCCAGTGCCACTCTGTATTAAAAGAATGTCTGACTTACAGGAAAATAATGCTTGCCAAAATATTACAGGACAAATTATAGATCAGAGCCCAGGATATGGGGGTCATTTGTATCCAAAGGATTGGATCAAATGAATAGAAAAGAATACTACTTCCCGAATGGCCAAAGTGGTCATCAAGTCACTGAAAGTGCTTCCTTGTAATTTAAAACAATTAATCAAATCAACCACTGCAGGGAAACTGGATCAGGAAGCCTAAGCACTGGCCACAGTACCTCAACCGGTGACATTTCATTAGTTTTCAGATTGGTATGTTTTTGTGGTCCTTGCATAACATCTGTGTGGGAACCTTTGTGCTATTACAATGTGTTCTTTTTGTCCTCTGATCAAAAGAAAGCCTAATGTTTAATATGCAGGAAAATAAGATCTTTATCTAAGGAATTACTGGAAGAAGCCTAGAAGAGGAAGGTCACTTGTAATCACAGAATGGTTTAACTGAAATGTCCATTGTAGTAAGAAACTGACCATCTTAATAAAGCCAGATTTTCTTCCTATGATGCTTAGCTCTGAGTAGGCTTTATATAACACTTGTGCAATTGACTGGTAAGATCTGGACTTACATTTTGTCCTATTAGAATTTCGTCTCTCTTTGTTTTCACTGTTCCTTTTTTTTTTTTTAAACTCAATTTCTTTGAAGTCACATGCAAAATTTTTTATTATAAATATCCTTAAAAACAGACATCATTTTTTTTAGAATAATTTTGGGTTCATGGAGGAAAACTTAGCAGAGATCATAGAGGATTCATAATCTGCCCTACTTCCTGACTTTTACTGATTTTAATTAATACATTAATACTTAAAAGTTCTAGTTTGCATTAGGGCCCACTCTTGGTGTTATATAAACCCTACACATTCACTATTATGTCATCAGAGATTCAGTTCATCTTTGTGGCATACGTATTCACCTCTCTTCCTCCAACACTGGCCACTACTCATCTTTTTGCTGTCTCCATATTTATACCTTTTACAGAATGTTCTATCCACTGGAAACACGTTGTGGTTGTGGCCTTCTCAGTTAGGGTTATTTGTTAGTGTGTGTGTGTTTAAGACCTCTTACATGTTTTCTCAGTTCTTCTTCTTTTTTTATATATATTCCTTTTCCCCCCCATCTTTGTTAAATTGGGTATTTCTTATTTACATTTCAAATGTTATTCCCTTTCCCAGTTTCCATGCCAACATCCCCCTAACCCCTCCCCTTCCCCTTCCATATGGGTGTTCCCCTCCGAATCCTCACCCCATTACCGCCCTCCCTGAAAGAATCCCGTTCACTTGAGGTCCAGCCTTGGCAGGACCAAGGGCTTCCCCTTCCACTGGTGCTCTTACTAGGCTATTCATTGCTACCTATGAGGTTGGAGCTCAGGGTCAGTCCATGCACAGTCTTTGGGTAGTGGCTTAGTCCTGGAAGCTCTGGTTGGTTGGCATTGTTGTTCATATGGGGTCTCGAGTCTTCCACTTCTTTCTCTGATTCCTTCAACGGGGTCCTGTTCTCAGTTCAGTGGTTTGCTGCTGGCATTCACCTATGTATTTGCTGTATTCTGGGTGTGTCTCTCAGGAGAGATCTACATCCGATTCCTGTCGGCCTGCACTTCTTTGCTTCATCCATCTTATCTAATTGGGTGGCTGTATATGTATGGGCCACATGTGGGGCAGGCTCTGAATGGGTATTCCTTCTGCCTCTGTTCTAAACTTTGCCTCCCTATTCCCTGCCAAGGGTATTCTTGTTCCCCTTTTAAAGAAGGAGTGAAGCATCTGCATTTTGGTCATCCTTCTTGAGTTTTATGTGTTCTGTGCATCTCGAGTAATTCGAGGCTTTAGGCTAATATCCACTTATCAATGAGTGCATACCATGTGTGTTTTTCTGTGATTGGGTTACCTGACTCAGGATGATATTTTCCAGTTCCATCCATTTGCCTATGAATTTCATAAAGTCATTGTTTTTGATTGCTGAGTAGTATCCCATTGCATAGATGTACCACATTTTCTGTATCCATTCCTCTGTTGAAGGGCATCTGGGTTCTTTCCAGCTTCTAGCTATTATAAATAAGGCTGCTATGAACATGGTGGAACATGTGTCTTTGTTATGTTAGAGCATCTTTTGGGTATATGCCCAAGACAGGTATAGCTGGGTCCTCAGGTAGTGCAGTGTCCAATTTTCTGAGGAACCTCCAGACTTATTTCTAGAATGGTTGTACCAGTCCACCAACGATGGAGAAGTATTCCTCTTTCTCCACATCCTCGCCAGCATCTGCTGTCAACTGAGTTTTTGATCTTAGCCATTCTGACTAGTGTGAGGTGAAATCTCAGGGTTGTTTTGATTTGCATTTTCCTTATGACTAAAGATGTTGAACATTTCTTTAGGTGTTTCTCAGCCATTCGGCATTCCTCAGCTGTGAATTCTTTGTTTAGCTCTGAACCCCATTTTTTAATAGGGTTATTTGTCTTCCTGCAGTCTAAATTCTTGAGTTCTTTCTATATTTTGGATATAAGCCCTCTATCAGTTGTAGGATTGGTAAAGATCTTTCCCCAATCTGTTGGTTGTCATTTTGTCCTAACAACAGTGTCCTTTGCCTTACAGAAGCTGTGTAGTTTTATGAAATCCCATTTGTCAATTCTTTTTTTTTTTCCTTCTTTTTTTTTTTTTTTTTTTTTTTTTTTTTTTTTTTTTTTTTTGGAGCTGGGGACCCGAACAGGCCAATTCCTGCGCTCTATTAAGTTAAATCCCCAACCCCCATTTGTCAATTCTTGATATTAGAGCATAAGCCATTGGTGTTTTGTTCAGGAAATTTTCTTGAGTGCCCATGTGTTCGAAATTCTTCCCCACTTTTTTTCTATTAGTTTGAGTGTATCTGGTTTGATGTGGAGGTCCTTAATCCACTTAGACTTAAACTTTGTACAGGGTGATAAGAATGGATCGATCTGCATTCTTCTACATGCTGACCTCCAGTTGAACCAGCACCATTTACTGAAAATGCTATCTTTTTTCCATTGGATGGTTTTGGCTCCTTTGTCAAAAATCAAGTGACCATAGGTATGTGGGTTCATTTCTGGGTCTTCAATTCTATTCCACTGGTCTATCTGCCTTCTCTGTACCGATACCATGCAGTTTTTATCACTATTCCTCGGTAATACTGCTTGAGTTCAGGGATAGTGATTCCCCTGGAAATTCTTTCATTGTTAAGGATAGTTTTAGCTATCCTGGGTTTTTGTTATTCCAGAATTTGCAAATTGTTCTGTCTAACTCTATGAAGAATTGATTTGGAATTTTGATGGGAATTGTATTGAATCTGTAGATTGTTTTTGGTAAAATGGCCATTTTTACTATATTAATCCTGCCAGTCCATGAGCATGGGAGATCTTTCCATCTTCTGAGATCTTCTTCAGAGGCTTGAGGTTCTTATCATACAGATCTTTCACTTGCTTGGTTAAAGTCACACCGAGGTATTTTATATTATTTGGGACTGTTATGAAGTGTGTCGTTTCCCTAATTTCTTTCTTGGCTTGTTTCTCTTTTGTGTAGAGGAAGGTTTCTTATTATTGTCCTATATCCTCCTTCTGGAATGAGAGTGCTACCCTGGCACATTGTTTCTCAGCAACATGGAACTCATTTTAATTTGCACCGAGGCTGCAATTTGACCTGGACTTTTGAGTGATACTGGACAATTAAACTTTTGGGATCTTGGATATATCGTAAATAGATTTTGCATTTACAGAGGAACATGAGTCCATGCAGTTGAGGGAAGAATACTGTAGTTTGAATAAGGACCATCTAAAGGTCCATTGCAACAAGTTTTGTTCCAGTTCATGCTATGATTTGGAAGTCACAAGCTTTCAAACTTTTCAGGGGATTCTCTTGAAGAGGATTTGGGGAGGTTGGTTTCTTCCTATCTTTTTCTTCGCTTCTCAGATTGAGCAAATCAAGGGACTTTCTACACAGTACAGTCTTGCCATGGCGCTTGGTGTCACCACAGACTCAAAGCAACAGGACCACTTGGTATGGCTGGAGAAGGCCAAACTGCACCAAAAATTAACTCTCCCTCTTTCTGAAGTATGTGTTCGCTTGGTGACTTCTGATGTCCTTGTCAGTCACTCTCCACCTTTATTTTTGAGGGAAGGTCTCTCACTAAAGCTGGAGTTCACTGAGCTGGTAGAGTGACTGACCAGTGATCCCCAGTTCCTACTTCACCCACAGCGGGTGAAGTATGACTTAGCATATAGATGCGTTCCTCAGGCCGTGGATCTGCACTCAGGTCCTCATGCTTTTGTGACAGCAGTTTACAGACTGAAGCATCTCCTAGCCCCCAAATGCATTGTTATATCAGGTTCTTTTTAGCTCTTGGTTATTGAGATTCTGTACAGTCAAAGACCTGTAAGGAAGTTCTTTCTATTGCTCTATTTCTTCTTCTACTGGTTCTAATGGTTGTCTTTCTAGGTATGGACTCCTACCACATATATGTCTTGTCTCCCTTCTCCCAGTTGCCTAGTGTACTTTCACTTTGCTTTGTCATTGTCGTCATGTAGTCATAGCATTATGTCTATGTTTGTTTCTCAAATCTGCTGTGACTGCTGTGCTACTTGACTGTTGTTAGGTTTGGACTCCATGGTCTTGCCAGAGGAAGAAAAAAACAGTGAATTTGACAAGAAACGTTTTCATGGAGATTCTCCATGTAAATGGTTATTCTTCCCTTTCCAACCTCTATTATTATATTACTGTGTTTTTCTTCTTCGGTACTTCCAAATACAGTCCTCTCCGACAGGAAGATCAGATGCTCATGCTGCACTGGTTTTGGTGTCCGTACTTGCTGTCCCACAGCAATTAGTCATCTGCCTGACAGCTAGATGACTCGTGACTTCTGGACTTCACAATGTAGTGTCTGTCATGAAGCTATCAGCACCCATACTAATCTTTGAGTAAGCTTCCCCGTGTATATCAGCTGTTCACTTTATTATTTTCTCAATTCCCTCTTTTCAGAATATTTAGGGATCTTTCATAACTTATGGTCCACATAAAACTACCACCTTTGCCTTTAGAAAAGCTGTGTTGGGGCTGGAGAAAAAGGGCTCAGCAGTCAGCAGCCAGTCATGTTTGGCAGAGATCCTGGGTTCAGTTCCCAACAGTCCATCAGGTGGCTCCCAACCCTCTGTCATTACAGTTGCAGGGTATCTGATGCCCTCTTCTGGTCTCCATGGCTAGCTGTATGCATGTGGTGCACATCAACTGAAGGCACACGTAGACACATGTAAAGAAAAAGAGATAAAGCCCATGTCATATATATTTTGAAGTTATTTTTATTCCTGCAGTTTTCACCAAGAAGAAGAAACATTCTAAGACATTACACCTGACAACCAGCCTACATTAAACTTATTACTACAGGTATGAACATCCTAATGCTTCTCCGTGGGCTCCCTTCATGTGTCCTAACTCTTTTTCTTCTTGATAATGAAGTATAAAGGAAGGAGTCTATGGCTTCACACACATGCTACAAATCAACACGTGGAGCCATGAGTGTTTCACTTCTGAGTGTCTTGGCAACTACTCTATCTGTTTTCCCGATTTCATCTTAAATCTTGGCTTTAATAGTATATAATTAAAATATGCTTAGGCACAGGCCACCCAAATTATGGGTTGACTACAAGATATAACTAGTACCATGGTCCCTAGCAAAAGCTGATTTCATTCTGATGGATCTTCAGTCAATACATCTTGGCATTTTATCTTAAAGAAAACTTTTCTTAATGAAAGAGAAGGTGAATGGAGAAAAGGGAGATGGGAAGGAATTGGGGTGGGGGAAGCAGACAGGTATAGGAATGATGAAAAACTTGAATATAAATATAGCACTTAAAAAGAACCACAATTTCCGAATATACAGCATGCTGGCTAACTACCTCTCCCCAGTTGGTTTGATCTGCCTCTCTCTTCCGGACATACTTGGTGCAGATTCTGGGATAGGGGCCAGGGAGAGTTTAAGATGTTCTGACAATTTGTTCTTTCTAGGACTGAATAATAGATTTTAGAGGTTGTCTAAATGCCAAGGAAGGGTGATGGTATAACAGAGCTAGTGATGTAGGGGGGATGTTGCAGACATAACTAATGGGGAAAGTGGGAAACCTTGACAATAGGAGGAGGATATCTGTAGAAGAAAGAAAAGGCTATGGATCGGTTATCCCCATTGATCTGGGGTCAGGCCTTCTGTACCATGGCATTTCAGAGTGCACTACACTGTAAAGGGCTTCATCTCAAGGCCTATGTTCTAGTGCCATATTCAACATCTCAGTAAAGAACGGTTCTTGCTGGTCACCAAACACTTTCTAAATAGACTAGTTAAAGTGATTTTCACGAGTGGATAGTTCATATTATCTGACAGCTAAGAACATTGACACTAACTTCCTCCTCTTCCCTTGAATATTCCTTGTTAGTGTTGTTTGTTTGTTTGTCTTTATTATTAAAATAGATTTGGCACTGCTGGAGAAGATAAGTTTCTCAAGAACGTCTTTCTGATGCCTTTGAACCTCACATTGTAACAAGTCAGCCATTGGCCCTGGAATGTAATTGTTTTGTATTGGTACTGCCAACTGCATTTGATCATTGATAGTGTTTTATATAGACAAACACACACACACACACACACACACACACACACACACACACACACACAGTGGGTTAGCCAGAAATCTGGTTTTGACTGCAGCAAATATTGTCACAATGTAACATTCTTCTAAGCCTTCTATGATTTACGTTGTTCATCTCATTTTGGGCAAAACTCCCCATTGGCCACAAAGACATTTTTAACAGTGAGTGTTGTGTTTTATGAAAAAGTAAAAGAGCCAAGGGTATGTTTGATAGAGCTAGGTATGGAGGGGTGGGATGGGTGCCCCTGTGGGCCCATGCTGAGGCGTCACTTCCCTCTGAGGTACCAGCCACAGGATGGATCTAGTATGGAATAGAGTTTATTTAGGGCATTAGAAGGGGAGTTGAGAAGGAGGGAGGGGAGGGGAGAGGAGAGGAGAGGGAAAGCCAGCCAAGAACACATGGAGAGAAGGGAGGGGATATGGAAAGAGGGAGACGGCGCAGAGAGTAAGAGAGCAAGTGGGGCAAACAGCCCCTTTAAGAGTAAGCAAGGCATGCCTGGCTAATGCCAGGTAACTGTGGGGCAGAGCCTATAGGGGATGCTAACAGACAGAGCTCATCTCAGTCCACTCTTCTCACCCATTCTGCCCCAGTCACCCTGTCTTTGTATCCACCCCTTCTGCTAGGAAACACCATCCTCACACATCTCCGCGGAGCTCACTGTCTGTCATCCTTCGAATGCAAGTGAGGCTTTCTTCATCCATATTAGTTCCCATCAAAACTCTCCCTGTACCTCTCTCTTTATTTTAGTTATCCTGTGGACAGCTACGACACTTCTCTTTTTTGTTTTTAAATTACTTATGTATTATTTTAATACCCGCTGAAATGCAAGACTTTGGAGGGCAAGAAAGCATAGCAAGTATCTAAAGGATGTTCAGTGAAGGGATGACTTGGTCAATCAGTGTAACTCGTTCGGTAAGGAGCCTCATAGAGCACCCAGTAAAGCAGTGATGAATGGGTCACTTGTCATGGCATTCTCTAGTGTATAAGTCTCCCATTTTTGTGAATAACTGTTTGAAAGATTATTTTGGCAATATCTACCTTTCATCACCAAGGTAACCACATCTAATCTCTCTTTTGACTGGTCATTTAGCCTTATTTTCTACCTCAAAAACTTGAAAGATACAAGGAATAACAAAACTTTCCTCTAAGGCTCTCTGAGAGTATTTAAAGAACAGCAGGTAAAAGCAAGCCAGGCTGTAGAGGTGACATGATGGCCTATGAGCGATTTAGAGGCATCTTTCATGTATACACGTTAACAATGCATTCGAACTACAGTTAGCTGGCTCTGGGACACCCAGAAGAATTGATGTCATATCTGTCTGCTTTCATCCTGTTTGCCTTAGGGAGCCATGGACATCGAAGCATACTTCGAAAGGATTGGTTACAAGAACTCAGTGAATAAGTTGGACTTGGCCACATTAACTGAAGTTCTTCAACACCAGATGCGAGCAGTTCCTTTTGAGAATCTTAGTATGCACTGTGGAGAAGCCATGTGTCTGGGCTTAGAGGCCACTTTTGACCACATAGTAAGGAAAAAGCGGGGTGGGTGGTGTCTCCAGGTTAATCATCTGCTGTACTGGGCTCTGACCAAAATGGGTTTTGAAACCACAATGTTGGGAGGATATGTTTACATAACTCCAGTCAACAAATATAGCAGTGAAATGGTCCACCTTCTAGTACAGGTGACCATCAGTGACAGGAACTACATTGTGGATTCTGCCTATGGAAGCTCCTACCAGATGTGGGAGCCTCTGGAATTAACGTCAGGGAAGAATCAGCCTCAGGTGCCTGCCATCTTTCGTTTGACAGAAGAGAATGGAACCTGGTACTTGGACCAAATCAGAAGAGAGCAGGATGTTCCAAACCAAGAGTTTGTTAACTCGGACCTCCTTGAAAAGAGCAAATATCGAAAAATCTATTCCTTTACTCTTGAGCCCCGCACTATCAAGGATTTTGAATATGTGAATACCTACCTTCAGACATCGCCAGCCTCTGTGTTTGTAAGCACATCGTTTTGTTCCTTGCAGACCTCAGAAGGGGTTTGCTGTTTAATTGGTTCCACCCTTACAAGTAGGAGATTCAATTATAAGGACAATGTAGATCTGGTTGAGTTTAAGAGTCTGACTGAGGAAGAAATAGAAGACGTACTGAAAACCACATTTGGCATTTCTTTGGAGAAAAAGTTTGTGCCCAAACATGGCGAACTCGTTTTTACTATTTAGGGTAAATTGCTCTCCATTATTATCTCAGTCTTAAACATTTTAAACATATGCAAATACATATCCATAACAGAAATCACACAGCTCAATATTGATCAACTAATGACCTGTATCTTCTATTTCCTACATTTTATACAAAACAAAACCCAGTTGTCCTGTCATCTCACCAACAAAAATACCGCCAGTTATAATGACATAAACCTGATCATGGATGTAACGACAATCCTCTCAACATTAATCAACAAAAATTACTTATCGAAGAGGTGGCAATCTTGGGAGCCATATTCATTTACAAACCTCCCAACATCATTTTATGGTTGAACTCAGATGAAAAATGAATGAATATGAATGATCAGAGAACAGCAGGAAGTAAAGTCAGGCAGACTAAATCTGAGGTCCAAGGTTTACAAGAAACCACCTGTACAACTTAGGATTAGAATAAAGCAAAGAAGAATGAGCCATCATTACAGGTCCAGGTAACTTTCCAGTCCTCAAAACAGAACTCACGCCAGTGGACCTGGGCTCTGGGATTAGGTGCCAAGACAATGACACGGCTCAGAAGGCTTAGAATTTCTTCCAGAGAGAATTTTGCAGACACAGTTCTTTTTGTATCTGATTTTTTTTAACTATGAGAATACTGGTATTAAGTGCTTTATACTTCATGTAATAATCTTTATAGCCTATAATATATGTTTCCTGGAAAAACACTATTTGTAAGTATATTAAGTGTTAAATATATTAAAATAGCATTGGCTAATATAGTGGATCAAAGGTTACTTGGAGGTATTGAGATATGATACGGTTGGCCTTCTCTGTAAGATGTGTGTCCCTTTCACCCCAGTGCAATAACCCTCCCTGCTCCTTTCTTCTGCTTCGCTCTATACTTTAGTTTAAAAGGAAACAAACAAGTCACAAAGGCACATGGTTCTTAGTGGATCTTGGAGGTCACACCCTGAGCACATTACAAGGTAAACTTGTGGATCTGATTCAAGTTGTAAAACAGAGTTTGAGACATATGTATTCAGTACAAGACATAAAGGCCACAAATACAGAGATAAGGGGGTAGTTCCCAGGTTAGACTGCTGGTCTAATATGCTGGAAGCCCAGAATATGATTTTCAGCACTACTGCCCAGAAGAGTGTTTTGCTCAGGGATGAGTGAATAATATGGTAATTACTTCAAAGTCTCCTTAGCTTTCTTTACCTCACTCCTGCTTAAGCTTCCATTCACATTGCCAGCTGCCTACTATGTGCTTGATGAGAATAGATGCCAGGGATGTAAATGTGTGGCCTGTACTTAATGTACTTAACCTCTCTGTACTTAATGATTTCTGATTTGATTCCCTAAGAGGGTCATGCTTGAGTCTCGCTTCTGTTCAGGCCACAGTACTTGAAGCGGCCTTGTCTCCATAGCCATGGGTACTGATTGACGGGTTCCTTATTATCTGAGAGTCCGGAGCTAACAGGACGTTCTAGTGCCAGGTAACATCCAGAGGAATGTTGACTTTGGCACAGTTGCTGTCACACAACCCAGTCCCCACCCTCTACCTACATTGCTGCCTGGCAATCAGAGATCCTGGCTCCAGGCTCTTGCAGGGATCTTCCCCATCCTCAAAGAGGCTCCCTCCTCTGCCACATCCTCGTATTCTCTTCAGAGGCCCTGCCAAACCGTCCATGGAGCTGCGCCTGAACACTTCTTGCAGCCCTGTCTCACTGCTTTCCCTCTGTCTATATGCCGATGCTGTGATAACTTTTGAAATAAACCCTTGGTTCCCCAGTAATCCAGCCCAGAGGCCTCTTGAGTACCCTCTCCCGTGCAGAGTCTAATGCCAGGGCTGTGGTTCACACTGAATGGTCCAGTATTCTTCTCAGTCTTCATGGGACTGGTAGTGATTACATTAAGATAAACATAAAAGCAAGAGCTGAGATATTACCAAAGACATAGGTCACGTTGCCACGGGGGTGACTGCTTTGTTTTGTGTTTGTGGGAATGGGCTCTTGTAGCCCAAGCTGGCCTTGAACTTGCTCTATTATAGCTCAGGATGACCTTGAGTTCTTGATGGTCCTCCCTTCGCTTCCCAAATGCTAAGATTTTAGGTATCAGCCACAATGTAGCTGTGTTGTTGTTTATTGGGCTTTGGCTGTTCGTAGTAATGTAAGTGTTTGGAAGGGCTGGGTTAGGTACAAAACTACACAGGCAGATTGCCAAACAGTGGTTGTTGTCCACAAAGGAAGCAAAATCCCTCAGAACCACAGGGGGAGGTATTGCTGTGCATGCCTCAGAGTGACCCACTGAGCAGACGGAAACTGGGGCTATAGATTCTCTCCTCACCCGAACCACTCCCCACCCCCCTGACACCAAGCACAGATTTAGGAATTATTCTGACTACCCAGAACATAAGAACAGTGTGTGCCAAGGGATCTTTAAAATACAGCGTACAGGGAAATCGCTGAGGAATAGCAAGCGTTATCTACCAGAATCATTAGTATAAATTAAAAAAAGAAATACAACCTTAGCACACTAGTCGTGTGTGCAACACATGTACTGACACACTCCATACACGTTCCACAGTTCCTTTGGATAGAGAAGTAGAAGGGCCTGAAGATGAGAAATGAAAGAAATAAAAAAGAGGGAAACAATAGGTGGAAGGGGAAGCATAAATTAGGAACCTGAGTGACATGGTGCAACCTCTTCCTCCTCTACGTCCCTGATCAGCTCTGCCAGAGCCTATTTCAGGCTCTGACCTTTCACAGGCTTCCAGAGAGCATAAAGTCTGTGAAATGCAAAGGCCCTTCACAAGATATCTCACGAAAAGAATGGACAAGAAAAAGAGGTCATCAGGAGCAAATGAGGTCCTGCAACTACATTTCCCAGAGGACCTTGGGTCGGGTTTTTTAACTAAGCATAAGTGGGCGGAGCAACTTGGACAGCCACTTAAGACACTTTACTAGCAGACCAGGGAAGTGGAACTCTCTCAGCTTGCTTCCTGGTCCTCTTGGTTTCAGTCCTGGTAGCTGCTGGTAAGTGGGGGTTGCCTAATAGACTTGGAAATCGGGATTTCTTCCTCTCCTAGGAGGAAGACCGGGAGAGAACAGCACAATCCAGACCTGAATTTCCTGTCCCAAGGTTGTTTAGAAAGTTTGGGTGGCACATACTTTGAACCCAAGCTATTAATACTTTGTAGTACACAGGGGATTCTGAGGGATGTTTTGTGTAAATAGGTGACAGCCACACCACATTCTTTGAGACTTAGAGTCATTTAGTTCATTTAAGACTGTTTCCTCATCAGTCACAGATGAACTAGTAATGGTGTTTACTTAAAGGGTTTGTGAGGGTTCAGGAAACAGCTTAGGAACCCCTCAATTGGATTCCCTCTGGGTTACTTTTAACAATGACTCCACTTTATTCCCAAAGGAATTCTTGGAGGAAGTTTTGTCATGCTTGAAGTATATAGTGTAGGGTCTTAAGGAGCTGTCAGAAACACCAGAAAATCGAGTACTTCCTGTGACTTCAGACTGAGATGTTACCTAGGAATGTAGTCTATAGGATTACACAGCAGTGTGGTGCCAGCTTATGCCTAGAGTCCTCAGAGCTAATGGCCCATGGCCCATGGACCCTGTTGTCATGAACTCTATCTGTTCTGTACTGTGGTCATAATGTCAACCGCATTGCTTGTCTCTTTTCTGATAACAGTTCTGCCCTTTCTCCAGTCCTGGTTTGACTGCCTTAGACTTAAGGCAACTGACTTCCCCCTGCTTTAAAAAAAAAAAGAAAAGAAAAGAAAAACAAAAACAAAAACAAAAACAAACAAATAAAAAAACAGACAACTCCCAACTCTTCCAACTTGTATTTTATTTTTTAAGCTACCTGCCAAAGACTAACTGTATGGTATTACCATTCTCACCCATGGCCCCTATTTCTCTTTCCCTTTGATAACCCTGTTAGATTGTTTGCCTAGTAGGATCCCCTGCCTTTGCCTGGCTGCTGAAAACCTCGAAGTCATGGATGCTGCATAGGTTTTCTGTAACCCAAGAGCAGCTTGTTCGTGCTCTTTACATATGGCCAAGCCAACAAGTCTAGTGTCTTCCACCCAATTAGTCAAAAAGATTGCTTAGGGTCACCAAAAGAGTTGGATTGTGTGGGCTTCAGGAACAGAAATGAAAGAGAAAAGGAATTACGGAGAGAAAAACTACACATACAAGATTATAAGCAGTTCATTAGCTCTCTATAAGGTCAATGAGTATCCGTAATAATACAATAAATAGAGAGGCCCCTCAATAGTGTATCCTGCTTCTAGTCTGACAGTATGGCAGTAACATATCATAGGCATTCATTCTCCTTCTGGACTGATCTCTATTTTTTCTATGTTGGCTTCATGTTCACAATTCCACTGGCAAAGACTAAGGAGTTCTCTTACTAAAACAATTAAAAATCAGTGTTTTACATGAATGAAGCAGAGGTTCTAAAGACATAGAATTTAGAACAAGAAAAATTCTGCACAGCAACCTGTTCTTTGGGGGCTATATTCAAAAATGACAATTTGTGATTGGTATGCCATGTCATTTAGGGACAAATGATCTAACTATTGCATGTTGGTCATTTGACTAAATAAATATTCCTGTGATCTGGAGAAAGCAGCAAGATTTTTACAGGATAGTCAAGGCCCTCCAGAAGCCCCCATTATGTGTATTTTAATCTAGTTTTTACAGTTCTGTGGAATGAACTTGAAACTGACCAAACTCAAATTCCCCCAAATCAGATGCTGGGACAAAGTTACACATCCGAGTGAACTGAGGAAGTGCTGAGACATGTGTGTGTGTGTGTGTGTGTGTGTGTGTGTGTGTGTGTGTGTGTGTGTGTGTGTGTGTGCGCGCGCGCGCGCGCGCGTGCACAGCCCTACCTGTATAGATTATAAATCACAAGTTTACCACACAAAGCAAGGAAGCTAACTTTCAAGGCTTTGTACCAACAAGTCAACAAGTCCTTGGTCCAGAGCTGTGCTGGAAGGACATTTACTTGACAGTTATTTATGTAGCCTTTACCAAAAGAAGCAAGAGACCCCCAGAAGCCATTGCAGAGTCCTCCAAATAGCCTATGGAGTGTAAGGCTTTATATGTAAGCATAAAGGCTGTGACTCAGGCATGGTGGGAATGGTAAAAAAGAATCGACAGGCCTAAGTGGATTACTGACAAGATTCTCCCAAGTTCGCTTTGGTCTTGATCCTCTCCTCTCCTGGGCCCGCTTGTGCATGGGTGCACGAGCATGCCATGTCCTCCATTCTTCAGGGCATGTGGTAGAGAAGAGTGTGTCTAAAGGGTTTCACATGAGTCATGGCGTATTTTGCACTGTACTCAGTTTTATTATCATCATCATTGTGTCTTTCTGTCTTTTAGTAAATGCCTTTACACACTGAGCCATCCCACCAGCCGGTAGTGTATTTTCTTCAGTGTATCTTGGTCTTTGTAGGTAAGGCACACAATCCAACTCTTCCTGGGCTCTACCTGTCCTTATTTTATTACATATATTTCTGCCTCATATAGCAATAAAGATTGACTAATCCTTATTAGTTAATCTTTATTCACACACATATATGAGGCATATATATGTATATGTAGGTACAAATCTAGGTTAGGGAGTTACTTCTTTATATGATTGAATACAAAATGAATAGCTCAAATGTCGAAGGCTGAGCCACGGATGCTGGTGCTGTTGGGCAGTGATTTAGCTGTGAGTGCGCTCACGTCATGAATGGATTGAGTTCACAGCTCAGTGGGTTCTTAGGAAGTAGGGCCCGGTGGGAGCAAGTGCATCACTGGGGATGTGCCATTCTTGTCACTGGCTTCTTCCTCTTTGTCTCTACTTCCTGACTATCATGAAGTGAAGGTTTTGCCTCGCCATGGCTGCTACCGTAATACTTCTGTCTCGACACAGACCCACAGAAATGGAGCCAGCTCATCATAGACTGATGCCTCTGAAACTATGATCCAAATAGAGCTGCCCTCCCTCAGGTATTTTGTTTAATATATGTGTTGCTTTCTAATCAACAGAAAGTAACTTAGTACCACTACAGAGCCTTAGGTGGACTTCAGACTGGATAACTGCAGTGTTTGCAGTTCACACAATAAACAATAGACGAAAGCCAGAAACTGCCTGTCAGAAGATGCCGAGCCAATCTGTGAGGGCTGTCTACCTTGTCTGATCAAAGACAGTCTTTGTACTTGACGGGGAAAGTATTACACAGATTTTCACGAGCCACGGCCCCACTGGAACCACTGACTTGGTAGAAATGTACACTGTCCACCCTATGAATGTTGTCAGCTCACTTCAGCTATCGCAAAAGCAGATATTCCTACATCGACTTCCTACATCTGGTCCCTCAGATCTTCCCAGCTCTGATCAATTCTCAGTCTAGCTTTATGATCGAGTTACATCTATCTATAAGACGAATTGGCTTGTTTAGGAACCATGATGTTTACTCCTTTCTTCTTTTCCCCTATATGGTAAGGATACAAAATAGTTCACAGCACCTCAGCACGCTGCCCTCTCAACTTCTTGGCTTTCCTTTTCATTTGCCTCTCCACGGCCTGGTAAAGAGGAAGCACTTCACCAGGATAGCTCAGAGTTGTTTCACATGATGTTCACATGCCTGTTGACATTCTAATTCAGTGAAATGCTAACAGAATAACAATCATGGACAGTGTGCCCTTTTGGAGCTTTGTAGACAGAGTTCCATTATTTTACCTTTGCATGTTTCTGTGGAACCATCTGTTGCCAGGCTGATAGCACCTTCCTTAGGAGAACTACTTAATTCTCTGCCAGATGCTTGAGTAACTCTTCTTGATTTTAGATTTCAATGATTTAAACAGATAGATTCACATGTCATGTAAGTAGAATTCAATTTTTCCTGGAATGTTATCTCTCTTGTTCTTCTGGTAGGATTTCTGCAAAATTTTCACACACACACACACACACACACACACACACACACACACACACACACCTACCTTACACCTTATACCTTAAATTCTTTTTCTATTCTGACTTTGTATTTTTCATAGTAGAAACTTTGGTTGATTTGTTTGCCTGTCAGCATTTTACTGACTTTGACATGGTTTTATCTTTTATTAGCCTTGACCGTCAATCTGTCCTTCTACATACTTAATATGTTACTGTGTATTGCATCTATTTATAGACAACTGCTCATCTCAATTAACGTAATGCCTTGCATTACTTTAGTAATTAGTTTATAGGTTTGAAATCTTCCATTGCACAAAGCACATTCTTCAGTCATCTTATTTGTCACCTCTTTGAGACTATTTATGCCACTCTGGGCTGTGTCCCTATAAAGAGCTTCTAGTAATTTTTCCTCATTCGTTCTTTTTAGTGTGCCTGTGATAGCTCATCTCTTAGTGACAGTCCCCTGGTACATTTTCATTCTTTGTTTTCACTTTATAAGCATAGCATTGTCTCTATCACTAATTTCTTCCTTGAATCCAGCTTGACTAGCAGAATGTCCAACTGGAATTTGAATTTATTTCAGAAGAGGTGAGAGAATCAAATAGGACAGGAGACTCTTTGGTGGCATGTCTTCACATGGAAGTTATCACTCTCCTTCTCTGGTGACATCCACATTGAGACTGTCATTTTCTTTTCCTGCCCTTAGTCCCCTGTTGTAGTTGTTACCTCAAGGAAGGCCACTGAACACACCATTTTCCATGTGTAGTCTATATTTAGGTAGTAACTAGGGATGTGGAACACGGTTCACTCCTCCTTGCTGTTCCCATAGCAACTAATGATCTGGGTGGTTGCTTCTGGACCCTATGCTTACAAGAACATGCAGGTACTTCTGGAAGTCTAAACGTAGAAACTGCCCTGGTGCTCCTATCCCTAACATTCGCCTTACTATAGGCCTCCCTGTGTAGCTCAGCTATTCACTTTTCAATGTAGTCTTCTCTCCGTGGTTGTGATGTTCTGTGAACCCTCATAACCTATGATAATGTTATATTTAGCATTTTACATTTACTAGGGGTTTGTATTCTATGACAAGTATGGGACAGTCAGGAAAATTCGTGGGAGCTGCTTTTCTTCTTCCACATTCCAAGTTATGGGGATCAAATTCAGGTTGTCACACTTGGAGTCAAGTGCCCTACTCTTTCTAAGCCATCCTCCCAGCCTGTCTTGTCTTTCATTTTTAAACAGTCCTCCCTAGGGTTTGTACCAGGAAGAAGAAACATTCTAATATTTTTGAATGAAAGACAACAATTTACTTTGAACTTAGATATGTATTAAAGTGCTTTCTACGAAGTCTCAATGGATCTAAGCATGGTCCCCAGCCTCATCTAAGTCCTGTCTGTACTGATGGTCAGCCTGAAGGAAGGCTCCATCCTTGCATCGAGTCTGAGCCTGATGTGAAGCCAATAGTATTTTCCTTCATCTCCTTCCATACCAACTACTCTGCAAGCACCCACAGGATTTTACCTTGGGCTCTGTCATTCTCAATATACAATTGAAATATATTTAGTCACAGAATACCCAGCATGCCTTTCTTACAACATATAGCTAGTATTGAGCCCCTATCCAAAAAACTGACTTCACTGTAATGCGTCTACAGCTATTAACTCTAAACTCCAACTCAAAACTTAATTTTCAAACAAAAACCAAATGCTGACTGATGCTTCTGCCAGTATTTCTGTTATTTTACTGCACTGCCTGGAATTTGGTTCCCAGTGTTCATGTACTCATCCTCTGTGGATCGTTATTGTTTCACCCTTCTCTCCCAGTCCTGTTAGGTAGTTGGTCATCCATAAACCACAGCTCATTCTGTTATCTTCTACATAGACTCAAATACCAAGACACCAAACGGGGGCTGGGAACATCTAACTCAATTCCCTTTGCTCTCTCTAAGTCTTAGATATTTAATCCTTACGTAAATGGTACCATGACAACTGTGTACTAAATTACATAATTCTCCTGATTCTATAAGCAACTGTTCAGAAGCCTATTTTAATGGGTTCTAATTGGAATCGTTTTGTTCCTTGTCCTTGCCTGCCTTTTTACTTTGTACCTGTACTGAGTATACCCAGGGAAGAGGGCAGAGCATACCACATCTAAGCAATGTATTATCAGGATCACCACTTGACCTGTATTTCAAACAAATGAGAAAACATCCATCCCAGGTCACTTAGATTATTTAACACTTGTTTAAGTGTTATGAATATTGACTGTAGTCAGTTCATATAATAGTAGCAAAATAAATATAGATATTTGTAAGCATTGTCTATATTTATATATTGAAAATGAGATTTAACCATAGTTATCCCACTCCAGTAAATTCACAAGCAAACATAGTAATGTTTGTTTTGGATTGTTTTCCTTGCCTTAGGAAACCATGGACATTGAAGCGTACTTTGAAAGAATTGGTTATCGGAGTTCCAGGAACAAACTGGACTTGGAAGAATTAACTAAAATTCTTCAACACCAGATACGGGCTATTCCCTTTGAGAACTTGAACATCCATTGCGGGGAATCCATGGAGCTTAATTTAGAAGTCGTCTTTGATCAAGTTGTGAGGAAGAAGCGGGGTGGGTGGTGTCTCCAGGTTAATCATCTGCTGTACTGGGCTCTGACCAACATGGGCTTCGAAACCACAATGTTGGGAGGGTATGTCTATAACACTCCAGCCAATAAGTACAGCAGTGGCATGATTCACTTACTAGTGCAGGTGACCCTCAGTGGAAAGGACTACATTGTTGATGCTGGGTTTGGACGTTCCTACCAGATGTGGGAGCCTCTGGAATTAACCTCGGGGAAGGATCAGCCTCAGGTGCCTGCCATCTTTCGTTTGACAGAAGAGAATGGAACCTGGTACTTGGACCAAATCAGAAGAGAGCAGTATGTTCCAAACCAAGAGTTTGTTAACTCGGACCTCCTTGAAAAGAACAAATATCGAAAAATCTATTCCTTTACTCTTGAGCCCCGCACTATTGAGGATTTTGAGTCCATTAATACCTATCTTCAGACATCGCCAGCGTCCTTGTTTACAAGCAAATCATTTTGTTCCTTGCAGACCCTAGAAGGGGTTCACTGTTTGGTTGGTTCCACTCTCACTTATAGGAGATTCAGTTATAAGGACAATATAGATCTTGTAGAGTTTAAGAGTCTGACTGAGGAAGAAATAGAAGACGTACTGAAAACTATATTTGGGGTTTCTTTAGAGAGAAAGCTTGTGCCTAAACATGGTGATCGATTTTTTACCATTTAGAATATGCAGTTTTGGTGTCCTTCCATGTATTTGGACTTTATGTTAAAATGTTCAAACTGGTGACATGGACATACTTCTGAACATGTTGATGTATGCGAGGAAAAACCCACCATTGGCTTACAGCCAAATTTATACAGAATTTGTGCTAATAGTTAAGTAAAAGGAATAGTGTGAAAAGCATTCCCATTCAATTCAACCAGCATGTATCCGATATCTAATTTTTATGAGGTATTGCCTGTACAATTTAAGATTTGGATTTAGCAAAGAAGAATAAGAAGTAATCTTCAATATATCACTTATACCAATACCTAAGAATATTGATTAGGACCCAAAAGGACCAGTCAGTCACACAGCTAATTATTTCTTTCTGTGCTGTTTTTATATCTACTTCTTTTTATACTATTTTTCTTACTGTGGGAACAAATACCAGTTGAGAAACTTGAGATTCTTGATTTTAAAAATGTATGTCTAAAATAATTAATATAAATGATAATATATATATATATAACTTATTTTCAAAGAGGTATATTAAACTTGACTATTATGTGAATGAAAGGTTTTGTCCAGAGGTATTAAGATGTAATGGGGTTGGTTATTCTGCAAAGGAGTCTTATGCTTATTTTACCTCTATCATGCTGATTGATCGTCACTGCAGACTTTACTAGATTTATAACCACATGGAAGACATATATCTAGGCATTTTTAGAGATGTTCAATGCAAGTTGGAAGACCCAATTGATGAAGGACTGTGGGTGGCACCATGCCCCCACATTTAGGTCGTGGACTGAATAAAAAGAAAAGGCCGAGCAATCTTTATTCTTCTCTGATCATGGCACAATGTGACCAGCTGCTTTGAGGTCTCGCCTCTACATCTATCACTGAGCCCCTCAACTATGAGCTGAAGTATATATGGGCAGTACTCATTTTATCTGTGACAAATCAGCCACAAGTCATAGGAGTAGATATGGAGGCAAAGTATGGAGTAGATTCTGAAGGAAAGCCATTCAGAGTCTGCCCTGTCGATGCCTGCACCAACAAGGCACTGAGATCCGGGCGCAAGCCTGCGGGATTAAAAAACACACATATTCCGGTCATTCGTATCATAAGAATGCCAAATCTGTAGCTTTATTCACCAAATATATACCCCAAGTTCACTGGGTGGAAAATTCCAGGAAACACAGTGGGAAAACCCGGCTTAAGGTTTCAGGAACGAAAGACCAAACACGTGCCCCAAATTTACTGGGGAGAAATCCAGCCTAAGTCCCAGGAACAAAGACTGAGAACAAAAGATAGGAATGAATGGACTATCGCCCAGGTATACCACCCAGGTATAGTATATGAGTCGCTACTGGGCCAGGGCATTCCTTTGTTATGAACAAAAGGCTTCTACATGCATTAGCAGGGCCCAGCAGGGGTCAAACACTGCAGGGGACCCAAGAGGGTCTGCCACTGCCCCACCTGGGGATCCAGCCCATATACATACAGTCACCAAACCCAGACAATATTGCTGATGCCAAGAAGTAGATGCTGACAGGAGCCTGATATAGCTGTCTCCCAAGAGGCTCTGCCAGAGCCTGACTAATACAGAGGTGGATGCTCACACCAAAACATTGAACTGAGAACTGGGTCCCCAATAGAGGAGTTTGAAGGATTGAAGGAGCTGAAGGGGCTTGCAACCCCTTAAGAACAACATTACCAACGAACCAGAGCTCCTAGGGACTAAAGCACCATCCCAACAATACACATGGACAAACCCATGGCTCCAGCTGCATATGTAGCAGAGGATGGCCTTGTTGGGCATCAATGTAAGGAGAAGCCCTTGGCCTTGCCAAGGCTTGATGCCCCGGTGTAGAGTAATGTCAGGGTGGGGAGGTGGTAGAACATCCTCACAGAACCGGGGGGTCGGGGGAGAGGGGAGGGATGTGATGTGATAAGGGTTTATGGTTGGAAAACCAGAAAAGGGAATAACATTTGAAATGTAAATTTAAAAAAATCCAAAGAAAAATTCTGTTAGCTTCCTGGGTGCTGTCATTACATCAATAATCGAGACATTAGGGGAGGTTTAATGGAAGTCCTTCCATCTTGATTCATTGCACTCCACAAATGTCTCTTCTGTGTTACATTATGTTCCTTTAGCTTGAAATCCTGTCCCACTGTCACCAACTGACTTTATCCTTGATGGAAGATTGATATCAGATCCTGAGACTTATGAGTATGACTGGCACTTCGAACTTAGAATGTTGACTTTTCTCTACCTCACATTTTCTACTGTGCTTCCCAGTGTCAGGGATATAAGGTAAAACTTATACTTCTGAGAGTAGTTTTTTCTCTTCAGCTATGATTATCAAGCGAAGGTAATATAAGAGGCAACTTTAGAATGGAAGAAAATTCTTTAAGCTAGCAGGTTTCCACCTATACATTTTATGTAGTGATGGAGACACGAGGGAAGGTACATGTCCTTAGCAGAGGCTGAGAAGAGTTCTGATGTTACTAAAAACGAATAATAAAGTCAAGTTTTAGTTAACAATGCTTTTCCACCTCCCTTCTTTGTCTCTGTTTATCTACACTGTTCTCTTTGCCAGTGTCAAGTCTTTCTGGTACTTCAGAGCAGAAAAGGATTGCATACATTCATCAACAGCACACCCTGACACAGTACCCTGAGTCAACCAGACTGTGGCCCAAGGAGAGCAAGGAGGTTTTACAACACTTTCAGCAAAGTTATCTGTGCAATGTGTGTCTTAATCCCAGTCCAATTGCTTTTCCTTAAAGTTTTCTATGTGGGGAAAACCAAAATATGTCAATAGATATAAAATTTAGACATCAGGACTTGAGTGCTGACTGACCAGTGTTAGTTTCTATGAAATGAAATTTAAATGAATAAAGAAGGGAGAATCCCATCAAAATGTATAGCCAGAGATTTTAAGATTACCCTCCATTCTCTGTGGTTATCCAAACTGTTGTCTGTTCTGGGAACCCTCTAGAGATAAGGGATAAGCCAGCTTCTATTAGGGCTTCAAGGTAGCCTTAATAGAAGAAGTTTGGCCCTGTGGATATGTCTGGAATAGTTCACGATAAGAATGTGTAAATCCTTCTGTCTTTAGGGTGGAGCCAGGTTAAGTTTATGTCCCATTCTACACTATGCAGATAGAAGAACTACCCATTAATGGTTCACCTTTTACTTCTGGAGAGGAAACTACAGGAAGTAGGCTCACTGCATAGTTACATCTTTGTTTTCTGTGGTCTAGGACTACTATGGATGAGAAGTCCTGTTGCAGCCAAAGCAATTCTAAAAGTCGTATTTATAGTAACATGTCTATATTGAAGTGGAAGAAAACATGGAATAAGTAATCTAGCACTGCTCTCTCAAGACACTAGAAATCAGGAGCTCTCTATCTTCAAAGTTAATAGAAGAGAAATATAAAGGTCAGAGCGAGCAAAGAGAAGGCACAATAACAGCGATAGTAAAGAACAACAAGAGAGTTGGATTTGGGAAAGTTAGATGAACTGGAAAACTGTTAACTAGATTACATAGAAATGAAAAAGTACTAAAGGTGAAAGGGGAAGTCTTATAACTAATAACAACTATAAAGGTTTTTAAGGTATAGCTATGAACAATGAATGAGCTTGCAGATTAGACATTAATGAAAGCAATAAGTTTGTAGAAACATATAATGTAGCAGGACTGAATGGGGAAAAAATAAGAATATTTGAACAGACCAATAATGAGAAAGAGCATTGAATCACTCATTAAAACTCTCTAATTGAACTAAAAACTCAGAAACATATGGCTTGATAGCTGAATCATTTGAAGAAAAAAATTAGTAGCAGTACTTCTCAATTTTTTTGCAAACTGAAGAAAGGAGGCATATTTCTAACATTATGTCACCTGACCAAGCCAGTGATATCCCCAGAAAGGAAAACTGCAGTCCAGTTTTGCTAATGGCATAGATGCAAAACTTTCAAGGACATTGTTTTCAATTGTACATCAAAGGATCACTAATATTAAATGTAGGATTTATCTTCTAGGTGCAAAGATGGCTCAATAAACACAAACAGTTAATGCGATTTATTATACTAACGATATAATAGCTACATAACCAGTTCAACTTACCGTGAAAATTCAACTTATTTTCCTGAGGTAAAACTCCCAATGACATTGACACAGAAAGAATGCTCCTCAAAGCAAACAAAGATGAAAAATTTACAGCCTTCCCCATAAGGTCAGCAATGAGACAAGGATGCTCAGTCTCAGCATTCTGTTCAACCTACTGTGGAACATTCTAGTCCTATAGGAGACAAGAGACATTCAGGGAGAACACAAGAAGTGAAACTCTGTCTGGGCCAACTGTAATCACATATGAAATGCTATGGTCTCCACTGAAGACACTTTTCCTTCTCCCTCTCTCTGTCTCCCTGTCTCTCTATATCAATCTAGAGCTCAGCAAAACACACAGGAGTGGAAGCAGAAAGAGTCTAAGAGCCAGAGAGAATGGAGGACACCGTGCAAACCAGGCAAATCCACTTCTATGAACTTAGAGAGACTCAAGCAGAAGCACAGGACCTGTAGAGGTCTGCACCAGACTCTCTATGCGTTACTCCTTTCAGTGTAGTATTTTTGTGGGACTCCTAAATGAACCAGTGGGTTTCTGATTCTCGTTCCTTCTCTTGGGGCTCTTCTACTTCTGTTAATTTGGCTTGTCAAACTACTCTGTGATGGGTGTTTTTTAACTTATTATATTTTATTTTGTCTTGTTATTATCTCTTAGAAGCCTGTTCTTTTCTGAGAGACAGAATAAGAGTGGATCCAGAGAAGAGATGGAGAGGATCTGGGAGGGAAAACAATAATCAGGATATATTGTATGAGAAAAGAATTGTTTTTAATAAAGGGGTAAATAGAAATTCAAAAAGACCACTTAAGTTTTATAGTTGGGAATATAAAATATTTATCAAGTGAGCCCTATTTAGAAATAATAGTGCTTACTGTAATCATTTTTTTACATGTAATGTGACAGCACTGTGACAAATGAGGAAAGGGGGCATCCAACTATCTATAAATTTGAATACATTAGGCAATTTTTGTAAAAAGAAAAAAAAGATTCAAAAATTAATAGCACCTCTATATGCTAATTTTGGCTCTTTGGAAAGAAAAAGTAGAAAGCCATCTCTTTCACAATAGCATTAAAAAAAAAAAAGGTCAACAAGATTGCTCAGTGGTAGAACCCCCTTAGCCCACACAAGACCTTGGTTCAGTCCCAGAAGCACACACACACACACACACACACACACACACACACACACACACACACACCAAACAGAAATAAAATCAATTATGTGTATGTATGTACTTGAATTTAAGAAAGGAAAGATCTGTAGACTAAAAATGATAAAAGCCTTATAAGAAAACTATTCATGCTTCACAGAACCTGAAAATAATCTAAAACTTACATGAACTCAAAAATGCATTCAGCCTACTCTTTGCTCCTAAAATAGAATATGTGATAACTGATAATTTATAAACCATGTAGATTTATTTGTCAGAGTTTTATAGGCTATAACCAAAGAGTTCTGGGTAGGCTTTAATAAGACAGCCTTCCTGCTGCATGGTATTTGGCAGTGGTAATACCATAAACAAGAATCAGGAGGGTGGCAGGTAGTGTCTCTCTTTTTTTAAAGCCAATACTGTTACCAAAATCTTCATCTTCATGACTGTAATTAATCCTAATTAGCCCTACTCCCCATTAACTCTACCCCCAAGCACATCAACATATGAATTTGGGCATTAATTTCTGAACAAATTTGAGAAGACTTATTCAAACTATAACCAAAATCAACTTTAGCAAGAGGACAAACTCAGAGGTATCACTACTGGATTTCAAAATTCTCTACAAAGTTATGGTGATAAAAATAACATGTTATTGGCATTAAAACATGGCACATGAACTAAAAGACCAGAATAGACAGCCAGAAATAAACCCTCTAACTTATGGTCAAGTTATTCACAAAAGTACCAGGAAAGTTATAATGAGGAAAGGAAAGCCTGTTCAATGGCTAGTGTTCAAAATGTTGACTATCTACACGCAGAAGAATGAAGAAAGTTATCTTACCCCTTACTCATGAATAACCCCAATATAGACAGATGGCTTGAATTATAAAAGTACTGAATAAAAGCATAGCAAGAAATGCTCCATGACATTGATCTGTACATTGTCATCTTAGAGCTCCAGGTAACAGACAATATAAGACAAAATAGACAGGTGGGATTATATAAAAATCAAAAGGCTTCTATGCAACAGAGAAGGGACCACCAAAGTAGTGAGACAACACATACACTGGAGTAATGTATTTGAAACTACCCAACATACAACAGACCAATATTCGAAATATATAAAGAAAACAAACTATTCAATAACAAGAACACCACTAACCCTATTAAAGATAGACAAATGACCAAGGCAGACTCAAATGAAGGAATCCATCTGAGAAATGCAATGAAACCAGTATAAAGGCTACTAGCTACTTAACAGGTTGAGCATTATCCAAAAGATGTTTTAATAAGTTCACAGACATGGAAATAAAAGAGCTGTAGACTCCTTTAGGCAATATGATAAAAGTAGCACACTTCAGAAAATAAGATGAAGATTAAATTATTCAAGGATTCAATAATGCCATCTCTGCATACACAGCCAATGGAATTGAGATTGGTATACTGTAGAAATTCCTTCACTCCCATGTTTATTATACTGTTTATTATAATAACGTGAAATCTAAGAGAGTTAAGACAGTCATAGTGGCACACTATATTCCCAGCACTCTGGATATTGAGGCAGGAAGGCTACATGGTAAGTTGATGGTAAGCCTGAGCAATACAGTAAGATTCCATCTTCCCAAACTGAGAATAAGTAAATAGATAAAAAAAATCAGATATATGAGAATAAAATATCAGGTGTTAAAGGTCAAGGTAGATGTGGGAAGGAACAACAGTGATATGTACATTATGATTCATAACAGCAGCATACACATACAATTCATAACAGTTAAGTAGCAACAAAAATAATTTTATGATTGGAGGCTTATTATATGTAGAACTGTATGAAGTAGCCATATCATTAGAAAGATTGAAAACCACTACTCCAGCACATGGGGTGAAGATACATAGCACATAGGCACCAACTTAACTTACTTTTGTCCAATGAGTTGTATAGGGGTGCTGTAGAAATTTTAATCACAACTGGGATATCTACCTGGCCTTTGACCATTGAGTTCCCAGATAAAAGACACACATAACCTTTATATTTACAATAAGCCTTAATCAGCACTAGAGCTGGGCAGATATCTACCCTCTGTGCTATTAAAATCTATTTCCTATCGATAACCCTGAGTCATTACTTACTATATTTCATCTGGACTGCTCTTAACTCCAATTGACCAGTCCTCAGGGCCATGCTTTCTGGACCTCTAACTCAGGGTGATTTTCTCTTCAGCATTTAGAGACTGGACAACAAATGCTACAGTTAACTTCCTTAAGATTAGCAATTTTCGGGGGCTGGAGAGATGGCTCAGTGGTTAAGAGCACCGACTGCTCTTCCCGAGGTCCTGAGTTCAATTCCCAGCAACCACATGGTGGCTCACAACCATCTGTAATGGGGTTGGGTGTGTCTGAAGACAGCTACAGTGTACTTATATACATTAAGTAAATAAATAAGTCTTTAAAAAAAAAGATTAGCAATTTTCTAATTTTCTTGGGATCTCTAAAAAAGGAATTCTTTGCCTCAAATCAACAGGAAGCAATTATAAAGAAGATTTCAGTTCTAGACCCTTAGGTTGGGGTGGATGGTTTTGGTCATTTTATGAATTATAGATATGTTGTCATTTTAAAAGATAATGACAAATAAGGAGAAAACAAAATAGAAAAGAGCCTTTTTATTAGACAAAAAAAGGAAATTGTTGAGGTTTGGTCTGTAACTATATATTGTAATGCTAAACTCTATACTTGAAGTTCTAGACCTGTGAGTGACTTCTCATATTTACAAGCTTTTGTTGTGCAAACCTTGTTCCTTGATTTTAAACTATTGGTTATCTAAAAGTGGCTATGACCAATTACAGGAGGGATTACAAGTAGATGAGTTTGGACTGACCTGGTCAGAGGAGAGAGAGGAGAAAAGGAGGAAGAGGAAGGGAGAGAGGGGAAGCCACTATGAGAGGAGATGGACAATGAGCCTATGGCTGGGAGAAACAGTGTATATTTGGGGAACACCACTGGGGAGGTAGCCAGGGCAGCAGTTATGGGAGAAGCTTAGAGGTTAAACATCACCCCTGCCCTCCAGTAATTGTCAAAGTCAAATAAAATAACCATAGTCTGAGTCTCATTTATTTATAAACTTGTCAGGGATGAGTTGAAATTGATTGTACTAGATAGGTGTTGTCTTGAGCAATGTGGTATTAGTATCTGTGGAAAACAACATACAGTCTTTGCAGTAGCCTAGGTTGTTTGGGAATTCCCATGGGACTCATTTAGTCCCTAACTCAATTAGATATATAATACAATCCCAGTACTGGAGTTGCCATTTGGGGACAAAGATGACTAGTTCTGGCCCTGTCTCCCCCATTACTTGGCAATTTCATTTAGATCATTTTCACATATGTATATATTTTTAGGAAGCTTCTAGTGTATTAGATTTTTGTAATACTCCTCAAATGGCCCTTAATTTTAGCTGTCTTTTCCCATATCCTGTCCCTCATCACCCTCTTCCCTTCCCCTCTTCACTTGATCCTCACATTATAGCTCCCACCCACCCACACTCACAAATATCTATTCTATTTCTCTTGCCTGGTGAAATATATATCTTCCCCTTACTCCCTTTCTTTTTACCTAACTTTTGTGGTTCTACCGATAGTAGCTTGATTATCATTAACATAACAACTAATATCCACAGGTAAGTGAATACATTCCATGTTTATCTTTCTGGGTTACCTCTCCCAGGATTTTTTCTGAGTTCCATCCATTTACTGGTGAATTTTATGATTTTGATTTTTAAATGGCTAAGTATATGCTACTATGTAAATGTACCACATTTTCTTTATCCATTCATCTGGGACCACTAGGTTGTTTCCAATTTCTGGCAAGTTTGAAAAGAGCAAAAATGAGCATGGCTAAACAAATATCTCTGGAGCAGGTTGAAGTGTCCTTTGGGTAGATGCCCAAGAATTGTACAACTGGATCGTGAGGTAAATCCATTTCTATCTTCCCAATGAGTTGCCAGAGTAGTTGCATTAGTTTGCATTCCTACCAGCAATTCATGAATGTTTCCTTTGCTCCACATCTTTGCCAGGTGAGCCATCACTTGTTTCATTAATTTTAAGCATTCTGATGATTTGATTCTCAAGGCAGTTTTCAATTGTAATTACCCAATGGCTAAGGATGTTGAAATTTCTTTAATTTTTTCATTCCTTTGAGTTTCTTCCATTGAGAATTTTCTGTTTAGATCTGAACTCCACTTTTAATTAGGTTATTTATTTTCTTGATATCTAGATTTTTGAGTCCTTTGGATATATTTGGATTTTAGTCTTCGATCAGATATAGAGTTGGCTAAAAAAAAAGATCCTATTCTATAGGCTGTTGCTTTGTCCTACTGACAGTGTCCTTTGCCTCACAGAAGCTTTTCACTTTCATAAGGTCCCATTTAGGAGTTGTTAATTTAGTGCCTTTATTATCAGTGCTCTGTTAAGAAAGACTTTTGCTTTGTCAATGTATTCAAGGCTGTTCCCTACTTTCTTTATCAGGTATATCTGGTTGTATGTTGAGGTCTCTGATCCATTTGGCATTCAGATTTGGGTAGAGTGATAGGTCTGGATCTATTTGCATTGTTCTGTATGACGGCATCAAGATTGACAAGCACCGTTTTTCTGAAGATGCTTTTTAGTGTGTATATCTGTCTCCTTTATAAAAATAAAAACAAATGGATTCCAATAAGTACATTGTTTTATGTCTGAATATTAATTGGATCCCATTGATCAGTGTCTCTTTTTGTGTCAATACCATGCTCTTTTTATCACTATAGCTCTGTGGTACAACTTGAAATTGTGTATGATAATACTTCCAATAATGATTGTTTTAGCTGTCTTATTTTTTGTGTGAGTTCACATATGAAGCTGAAATTGTCCTTTCAAGATCTGAAAAGAATTGTGCTGGAATTTTGATGGGAACTGACAGGATGGCCATTTTTACTATATTACGTCTCTCAATCCATGAATATTGGAGATTTTTCCATCTTCTAATATCTTCTTCAATTTCTTTCTTTAGTGTCTTCAAGTTTTTATTATATGTCTTTCACTTGCTTCATAAGAACTACCCAAGATATTTTTATATTATTTAAAACTATTGTAAAAGGTGTTGTTTTGCTGATATCTTTCCCTGCCCATTTCTCATTTGTATTTAGAAAGGTTACTGATTTTTTTCTTTAGTTAATTTTGCACCTATATGAAAATGTTTATCAGGTGTAGGAGTTTTCTGGTAGAATATTTAGGGTCATTTATGTAAACTCTTGCAATCATCTACCCCCCCAAAAATACTTTGGCTTCTTCTTTTGCCTTAATATCTCCTTTAGTTGTCTAATTATTCTTGTTAAGACTTAGTAGAATTGCTTTGCATTTCATAAGTTGTTGTCTCTGTGCTTTCTATAAACTGCTTTTATTATGTTGAGGTATGTCCTTTGTAACTCTAATATCTCCAGGACTTTTACCATAAAGGGTTTGGGGTTTTGTCAAGGCCTTTTCTGAATCTAATGGAGTAATCATGTGGTTTTTGTTTTTCACTTTGCTACACTCAACCATGCCTGAATCTCTTTGATGAAGCCTACTTGATCATGGTGAATCTTTTTGATATGTTCTTCTGTTGTGTTTGCAAGTATCATTACTGATAATTTTTGCATCTATGTTCTTAGGGAAAATTGGTCTGTGTCTTAGAGTTTTATTTACTGGGAAGAGACACTATGACCATGGCAACTTTTTAAAAGAAAAACATCTAATTGGGGCTGCCTTACAGTTTCAGAGGTTTAGTTCATTATTGTTATGAAGAGAAGCATGGGGAGTTCAGGCAGACATGGTTCTGGAGAAGAACTGAGAATTCTACATCTTGAGCTACAGGTAAAAGAAGGGAACTATATACTACATTGGACTTAGCTTGAGCATATGAGACTCAAAGCTGCCTCCAAAGTAATACACTCCCTTCAACACCTTCTCATACGGCTGCTCCTTATGGTCCAAGCATTCAAACACATGAGTTTATGGGGGACATTCATACTCCAACCACCAGTCTGTGTCCCTTCTATGTCTATTTTGTAAAATAATTTGAAGAATATTGGCAGTAAGTATTCTTTGAAAGTCTAGTAGAATTCTGTTCTAAAACTATCTGGTTCTGGGCTTTGTTGTTGATGCTGCTGTTGTTATGAAACTTTTAATGACTGCCTCTATTTCATTAGGAATTATAGGTTTATTTAAATTGCTTACTTTATCTTGATTTGACTTTGCTAATTTGTATGTATCAAGAAAAATACTCTCTTAGATTTTTTAATTGGTGGAGTACAAGGTTATAAATTATGTTCTTATGATTCTCTGGATTTCCTCTGTCCATTTCCCCTTTTATCTCTAATTCTTGTTAGTTTGTTAAAAAACACTTAGTTGAAGATGACTTATAGGTTCAGAGGTTCATTATTCAATAGTTCAGTAGTTTAATATTATCATAGCAGGAATCAAGCAGACACGACACTGGAGACATAGCTAAGAATTCTGTATCCAGATCCACAGGCAGCATGAAGAGAGGAGGGAGAGAGGAAGGGAGGGAGGAGAAGGGAAGGAAGGAGAGGAGGGAGGAAGAGAGGAGAGAGAGAGAGAGAGAGAGAGAGAGAGAGAGAGAGAGAGAGAGAGTGTCTGGCTTGAGCATCTAAAAACCTCAAACCCACCCCTCATGAGACACTTCCTCCAACACGGTCACACCTCTTAACAGTGTCATGTCCTATAAGCATACGGGCCCATTTTCATTCAAATCACCAGACCTGCCTCTTGATGTATATTTCTAAATAGCTGGAAGATATTTAAACCTTCTCATCACAAAGAAATAATAAATATTTAAGATTAAGATGTGTTAGTTTGATTTAATAATTCCACAATGTCTATGTAATTCAATAGCACCATTTGCCCCATAAATGTGTACAATTATTGTTATTTTACAATAAAATAAAATCCTTAACTAGCAAATGAATAATTAAAACAGGCAAATGTGTCTGTATGCATTTATTTTCAATTTTTAAATATTGCCCTGAAATTTGGTAACAACCCCCCAGCCCTTCACATACTCTTTGACTCTCAAATTTCAAAGAACATATAGGACATTACTTTCTGCCCTAGTGCTCTCTTTTAGGTAGAAGACTTCTATGATAGGAGTGAGCTGATGACTTTGTGCTAGAATAATCTGGAAGAATCTATAGAGATATAAGTAGTGCTGGGATGGGCCTAAACTCACATTAGGTTCCCTCACACTATGTTGGCCCATGTTGGTTGTGTTTTCTTCCTGGTAATTCTAGACTTTATGTGTGCTGCTTCTGTCTTACAAGGTTGAAAATTTATCACATTTTTGACAATTTCATCCATGTATACAATGTACTGTATTTTATCTAGCTCTAATGGTCTTCCCTTTTCTTCTTCCCACTTCAGCAATCCTCTTTTACTAATCCATCACCCCCTTTTACTTTTACATCTCTTTTATAATTTGTAATTTTTAAATATTTATTTTATTTTTAATTATGCGTGTATGTGATAATTGCATATGGACTTAGATGGTCATGAAGGCCAGGGAAGGATGTCAGATTCCCTTGACCTGGAATTATAAGCTGCCCAATATGGGTGATAGGATATCACAGAGAGCAGTACATACTCTTATGTACTGAACAATCTCTCCAACACCTATAATTTGAGCAGGGGTTGGGGGGTGTTTGTTTGTTTGTTTGTTTGTTTTTCTTTGTAGCCTTGACTCTCCTGGAAGTCACTCTGTAGACCAGATTGTCCTCAAACACACAGAGATCCACCTGCTTCTGCTTCCTTAGTGCTAGGACTAGAGGAGTATACCCCCACTACCTGGCAATAATAAGTATTTTAAATTGTGATAAAACTCACAGTCCAGAAAACCATTTCATTACATATTTTATAGAAGGACTTAATGTTTTAGCATTTAGAAAATTCCCAGTGTTATACATTTACCACCTCAATCAACTGCACAACATGAAGCCCCTAAGCTCTCTCCCCATCCTTTGTCTATTAAAGCAGTTATAACCAATCTTCACAGTCACAAGTCATAGTCTCTGCTACATCCTTATTGGCTTTATGGCCATATAAAGTCTTCTGGATATAAGAGGGGGGCTAGTCATCGTTCTTGATATGCAAATAGAAGGTTCTAGATTCTGCATTTTTAGAATCAGCTTTAGGAGACCCTTCCATAATCATCTACTCAGAAATAATTTTTACATTCCCTTTTTAAAAAAAGATTATTTATTTTATATGAGTACATTGCTGCTGTCTTCAGATACACCGGGAGAGGGCAATGGACTCCATTACAGATGGTTGTGAGCCACCATGTGGTTGCTGGGAATTGAACTCAGGACCTCTGGAAGAGCAGTCAGTTCTCTTAACCGCTGAGCCATTTCTCCAGCCCCTTTACATTCCTTTTATACACAAGATATTTTTTGTTCATTTCAAACTCTAAGATACACCTTCTCTTGCATTGTTGCTGGAGACTCACGCTGGAAGGTCAGTATCTTGTCACCAAGTCCAATAAAGGAAAGCCCTCCAATGTAGTAATGCAAGCCCAAACCTTAAGTGCCATGATTCTTGACCTCAGACCCTGAGGTTACCGACTGGAACAAATTATTTTTCCTTCAAACATCCAAAATAGTAACAGTAAAACAAATATAAGATAACTACCGCACATGCTTTTATTCATACAAGAACTAACTCAGGAACATCTGTTAGCCACCAACCCAGAATAGTTCTGAAGTCCAGCTGGGTACATATGGTAATTCTTTGATTAAAACTGAATCTTGGTTTATGGGAGTTGTTTCAATGGCTGTCACTCCAACTCTCTGGGCTTCAGGATTCACCTCATACACCCTGTCACATTCTTTTGGAGTGGGAAAGTTAATGCAAGAACTATTTCTGGTTAGGAGGGTCCAGTTCAATGGGAGCCAATAAAATGAATGACTTGTTGCATGACACCCCTAGGGTGAGGGAATACCACCTCCACAGGAAGGAGACACCATAATATCCCAGACAGCAAGTCACAAAATTGGGTTTCATTGCAAAGAGGATGGTAAGAGTTTATGCAAGTAAGACGGCAACGTGATAGAGTGAGGCTCTGCTCTGCAGAAATTCCCAGATTAGTGCCTGGAACCCAAGCCACCTTCTGCTTAAGTGAAAAGAAGGGACTGGAATTTGAAATGCCAGCCAAGAAAATAGGCATAGTGAGGAGCATGAGGGTACATATAGTAACACACAGAGACTTGGACACAGGTAGTTTGGGAAGTGACACCAGCAATCTAGGTAGGCTAGGGAAGAAGAAAACCAATCAGAGCCTATAGTAAATCTTTTGTTATTGACAACAAGGGCTAACTGCAATTATTGGTTACAAGGAGCATCAGTGAGTACCTTCCAGCTTGTCTGCCCATAGGGGAAGGGACTCCCATCAGTTCCTGTTTGCCACTGACAGAGAATTCCCCTTGGGAGTTCCTCCTGGGGTATTACTGTCCTGGTCCTGCTAGACCACCAATGCAAATTCTTGTGTGTATTTACTAAAAACCCTGTGACAACGTATTGCAAACAAGAGATGATAGCATGAAGCACTCCAAAGCCCAAACTGCTGACCTAGTAGCTTGTAAATCAGGGATGTTGTGATGACTGAACAGAAAGATGAGGAAAGGAGATGCTGGAAAGAGGCAAGGGCCACCCAGCGCACACTGGGATATAGTAGCAGCTAAGCTTACAATCTCTATTCAGGCCTAGAAACTGGGGAGTTTAACCGTGTGTGTGTGTGTGTGTGTGTGTGTGTGTGTGTGTGTGTGTGTGTGTGCACTTTGGTTTTGATTTGTCTCTTAAAAATAGTGGGTGTGAGTGGAAATGAGAAATGAGCTTACAAAAACCCTATATAAAAGATGGGTGGCAGAAGTCTTACAGCTGGAAAGCCAGCTTCCTAGGAGCAGCCTGGAAATTGTCTTTTGTCTTTAACACTTCAAGAAGTGAGAATCTATTTATTCTCATGGGACCCCCAGAACACCCAGTGGCTTTGCCTGTCCATCATTCTTAGCTGCTTTATTTTTCAGTGTTTTTAGCCTGGCTCTGACGATTATAATTGAGTCATTAGTATTATAGTGTCAACATAACTACCTTCTAAATTATGTAGGGATCTTTTTTCATACTTTGAACTTATTCTGAAAAATGCTTTACAATAAATCAACACAATCCAGAGCTTCACTGAAGGCACAACTGTGGCATTGAATCTGTGGTTTTGATCGCTTTCTTCTTCTCCAGACTCTACCTCCTTACCTTGTCTTACTGTTCCTTACTAACTGGACACTAACCCAAACCGCTGTTCAACACAAAAGATTCTGAATGACAGTCTTAGCCACAGAAATTAGTGGAGATGCCCACACGCTTACATAAGCTTTAAAATAAGGGATAAAGGGAAGGCAGAATTACAGTGTCTGCTGAGCATATGCTATCTTCTGAGGGTTTCATAAATATGTGTAGCTCATGTATGATTGAAGTATTATAAGCAAATCTCTGGAAGGATTGCAGCATTGAAAGACTTTCTCCTCTGAAGGAAGGCATCAACTAGGTTCACATCAAGCCGGGACTCTGCCTCATTCATGCTTTAGCTCCCAGACATTAAGCAAATATTTGTTAAGTAAATGGATGGATGCATCCAGCTCTGACCGGCGGTGCTTGACAAACAGCAGTGATCAAAATGCGCTTGCTGAATGATGCATGAGATAGAAGTAAATGCGTGATTTGCTCGAGGAAGGAAACCTGCACTTAATGGGACCAGCATTTCCCTCTTCCCCATCATCACTGGCCTTTCACACCTCTTAGGTGTTCTATGCAGCTAATCAGTCAGTTTGTCCAAAGCCTCAACCTACTCCAGCAAGACAGGGAGGGGCGTTCCTCAAAGGAGTGGTTGACAAGACCAAAGCTCTCCTCTCTCAAAACAGGAAGAGGCAAAACTCTGTTGTGTGCGCAGAGGAAGTATGTTTTCACTCTTGCTATTGCTGAGGTCTTTTTGCTCGATGTCTGTTTTTGCTAGGGTTTGAACCTAGGCCTCATGCATACCAGGTAACTGAGTCACACCTCCAGGCCCTTCCTTTCCGTTAAAAGAAAAAGCAAAACTGAAAACCAAGAGATCCTCATTAAGGCAGGAACATGCGCGTCTCAGTAGCAGCGATCCTGTGTGATGCTAATACTAATAAAGGGACAGGGAGGTGCCCAGTGTGACAGCCTTGGTTTATGCTGCAAGGCAGGGAAGGAGCAAGTGGTTTTTTGTTTGTTTGTTGCTTTTTATTTTTCTAAATAAAACCCAGGACTTAATAAATGTAGGCCTGTTGATTAATTGTTTGAGCCACAAATGCACGAATGAAATTCAAATTCCGAGCACATAGAATTTTCTTTGCAACTCACTGTAGAAGCTAGTTCTCAGCCCCTGGACTGTGTCATCCTTGTCAGATATGAATTCCAATTGCTACTTAGAAAGCTTATTGTCCAACAGTTTCTGAGAGGAAAAGTATATTGTGCAAACAAGACAGGTACCAGAAGAAATGACCTTTGCCTTGCCAATGTCACCTATTCTGATGATCTAGTCTCATTTACAAGTGAAATCAACCTGCATTCCTTTTATACAAGGACTTAGAAAGCATTGACAAATATCTCCTATCTACTAAAACACATCCCTCCACACACACCCACACACAGACATAGAGACTCACACACATACACACGCAGACACATACAGACACACAGACACACTGACACAGACACAGACACACAGAGACACACAACACACACAAACACACCATACAAACACACACACACACACACACACCAACTTCTCATTTTGCTTCTCAGTCAGACATGATTTTTGGACACACACAGACACACAGACACACAGACACTCAGATACACAGACACACAGACACAAACATAGAGACTCACATACATACATACACACACACACACATAGAGACACAGAGACACACAAACACACACAAACACCACACAAACACACACACACACACACACACACACACAAACACACACACACACACACACACACAAACACACACACACACACACACACACACACACACACACACACACACACAGAACACACACCCCAATGTCTCATTTGCTTCTCAGTCAGACGTGATTCTTGGACACACGCAGACGCAGATGTCCATTGCTATTGTTATCTCTGTTGTTGATGCGACTTTCTGACCTCCATCAATCTGCTGCTCCTCCTCATGAAAGTGTCTCAGCATGACAGCAAGAAAGCTGCTTATATTCATGGTCTCTTACCATCCATGACCATGACCAGTCACGGACGGGTCACCTCTGGCATGGGGGCATAGGCCTAATAGTTACCTACCACAGGGAAGTCACCTACTCTCCACCACAGTCTAACCGCCAAAGCTATTTAGAACAAAAGGCCAGCTAAGTCCATTTGATTCTAGATTCAAGTGGGCATTCATCTTGGAATTTCTTTCTTCTCAACAATGCATAGACATAGGATTGCTATGGTCACCTTCCACTCCAAAGTGACCAGATACATACATTTCTTACCTGTGACAGTTCCCACTGATCAGAGAGCACAATCTGTATCCATTAGCCACAAGACACAGCATGTCCATTGGCTCTCCAGCCACCAGATTTATAGTTTTAGAAGTGGAAGAACAAGGCACAGAAAGAGGTGCTAATGAACCTGGTGGTTTCTGCTATCAGCTAGTTACAGAGGAATTCAAAAGAAGTGCTAGAAAGAGGCTATGGCAGTAAACATCCATCTGGGGAAAGAGGGTGAGAGCAAAGAAGCAGGCGAGGATGCCTGTGTTCTTGGTGTATCCCAGTCCTACTGCACACTCCAGGAGGCAGGGGATGCGATAGGGCAGGTAGGTAAGGAACACCTTACCAGGAAAGGGACCTCATTTTTTTTTGACCAAGTAGTGAAGCAAGATAGGATAAGTAGGTAGCATAGGTAATGTAGACCCAAAGGCAGATAATCAGAGCTCAAGCCAGCTCTCAAATCATTAGAAGTTGACTTACTTTCAGGCCTTTGTCGGAAGAATGTCCTAGCACACAGATTCCCAGATAACTCCAGGTGGTGCCAGGAGCAGAGGGAGGGGTAGCTCCAAAGATAAATCCCCTGAGGAGCCATCAACATGGTCAGCTCTCATCCACTGCGACAAAGAGTCCTGAAATGACTGTGTTCATTACCAAGCTGTCTGCCCACGTCTCAACCTCGTGTTGGGAATGTGGGGTCTCTCCAGCTCTTGCAGCCACAACCTGACTTGTGAGCTGTGCATAGTAAATGAGAAATGCACAGGCACATAACTAAATTTCTGTTCTGAGATCTCCAGGTCATGCCCTTACCATGATGATGTTAGATAATTGTCACTTTTCCTGTCCTATCCACAAACCCAGAGCCAGGAAGAGGATCTGTTCCTAAACAGGTAGAGGATTAAATGAAGTCTAAGCTGAGGCTATTTGATCATGCCACCATATAGGATATTGCTGAACCACCCGGGGCTACCCACAATGCTCTGTGTGACAGCACTGCTGGGAAGGGGAGATGTAAGATGCAGTAAAAAGAGAGAAGGAAGCTGGCTGGTGCTTCCTGAGAGTGGCCCTCGTATGGGCCATGTATTAAACAAGGTCAGCCTCCCCTGAGAGTTCTGACTGGGGGAAATGGACACCAAGGTGCCTGTGCTGAACCCACCTTTAAGGGAAAGGGGTCAGTAGATACTGTGTAAAAGGTTTTTAATCAGACTGAAATCAGACTGTGAACGAATGTCATAGAAGAGCCTGCAGGGCTGCTACACTTCAGCCTCTTGTCACAAGAACTGCCAGCCTTCAGGGAACCGGGACATGAAAGGATAGTATCAGATGGACAGGCTGTCACCCACTCAGAGAGTACACAGTTAGTGAGTCTAAAATACCGAAAATCACCTCTTTCAATACACTGCGAACTCCTAACATTGTTTCAACACCGCGTGGTAACTTCCTGAGTTGGGTCCCGTGAGAGATGAGAATTAAAAACGCAAACCCGACTTCTCCAGAGAGGAAACCGAGAGGGGGCCACCCGCTCTGCTGCCTCAGAACATTTGTTGCTTACTGTCACACACGCCTTATTCCATCTTGGGCAGAGGACAAGGATTAATTCTGACTGGCACTTCAGAGGCTGCTCCACGGGAAGGTGACATCTGAGCTCTGAGGATTACTATGAGCCAAGCTGTCTGAAACCTGAAATCAAATTTGGCCCTTATCCACATTTATATCCTCTCTCATAACTTCCCAGAATGCCGCCTCCAGACGGCAGCCCCTCCACCCATCTCTCCTCATCCAACTCGCTCCTCATTCTTGATTCTGACTTGTTTTTCTAACATGAAGGAGACAGCAAGGGAACAGAAAAATACAAATAAGTTCAAAGCTGTTTTCATATTTACACAAAAATATGTATTTTCTGTGAAAACACTTTCCTGGTCTCCCAGGCAGAAATAGCAGCTCCTTCTCCAGTAATCCAATTGCATTTAATATGTGTGGTGATTACAGACCCATACTGGGGTGCTGTGTACCTGCTTGCTTTGTGTAATCTCCCGCTCCTATGTGAGGAGGTTCTTGCTTTTATTGAGTGTTAAGCGCACCCAGATTGAGAGATAGAAAAATGAGCGCATCTTCCTTACATGGATATATGACTAAAGGTATTAAATTCTTCAATTTTAATCAGCTAAAGGTATGTGCTATACCAGCTACACTATGAATCAACTTCCAAATATTAATCTAAGTGAGGAAAGATCATATATGGAGGCTGGAGAGGTGGCTCAGAGCTTAAGAACCCTTGCTGCTCTTCCAGAGGACCCAGGTTCAGTTCCTAGCACCCATACCAAATGGCTCACAACTGCCTGTAACTCCAAATCCAGGGGATCTGATGCCCTCTTCTGGACACTGTGGGCACGTACATATGTGGCACGCATGTGTGTGCATGTACATACACACACACACACACACACACTTAATATATGAAACGTGGCACAAGAAATGATCATTACACTCAGAGCAAAATTGCCCGTGAAACAAGCACCATTTATACGAGGTGGTTCTAATTGGCCAACATTGCTCATTGATAAAGAGCTGTAAACTCTACCTCAAACATAAGACAAACCCTCCAATCTTCCTGCTAGGTAGCACCAAAACAGACTAATTTTATAGTCCAATAATTATGGGGCTTATTTTAACAAACAAAATGAAGACTCACAAAATGCTTTGATCCTAGCCAGCTAGCAAGGGTTAAAACTTGATTCATAACCAAGGACACATACCCCTTTTCAGCCAGAATAGCTCCTACCACTCTCCCTCTGGGAAGCTGCCAATAAATTCTTCATCCGCGTGAACACTCATCTTAACAGTGGCTAAGCTCACCACTTGCTTTCTAATCATTGGATTCTGACTTCCCTGTACAGAAAGGACTTTAAAATGCTACATTCTTATTAAGTGGAAATTGGAGTCTGGGACTCATTTAAATATTTTAATAGTTAATCAGGCCATGAGGTATCAATAATACAGTGAGCAGATGCCTGGGAACCCCGGTGTCACGGAGAATGCATGTTTACTGATGGAAGGAATAGCAGCCATTTCTAAAGTCAACGCTGAGTTAGTTCTTTCTTCTGTACCCGAGTAAGCCGAGATTTCAAGATTCAACGCTGATGGGCTAGTTTAATGAAAAAGATGGATGTCAGCAGTATCTTAGGACCCAGATGATTCCGTGAGGCCCAATATGCAGAACGAGCTTTGCATTGTTCTGATAAGTCAGATCTGATGGCTACTTCAAGTGGTAGTTTGCTATTATATGTGGTTTTATTTCCTTATGAGGGCTAAATAAGAAGCATCGTCCTCATCTTAGTTTTCTCTTTAAAGATCTAAATCAAATATCATCAGCTTCTAAGGTGGGCTGGGGCTGGGTTAGGACTTCAGCACTTGTGTTTGAGCATGGTCATAATTCCACCTATAATATTTTGCCCTCTAGCACTTGTCCCAAATTCATTACCTTCTTGTTTACAAAACCTATTCCCCATATTCTAATATCTACAGAACTCCCAACGCATACCCAAATCAAAGCTAAGTCCAATGTGACTTAGATATCATCTACAATGTGGGTAGCATTGAGGTATGATTCTACCTGACACAAAATTTCAGTTCAGTTATAAACCCATACAATCAGATCGTCTGCTTTCTGCACAATGAGTGAAAATGTAGACACTCCCATTCTAAAAAGGAGAGAAAGAATTAGGAAGCTCTAAGCAAATTCAAAGACAAAGGAAAGTCCACTGCATTTTAGGCTTCAAGAATGAATGCTCCTCTTTTCTCTGTTCTCTCTCTTTCCGCATCAGGAATGGCCACATCTTTAACATCCGGGCCACCAGAACAATGGCATCACTGTTGACTTTCCAGAGGCACTTACTGTGACACTGACCTTAAGAAAGTGGCCCTGAGATATTTGGTTGTATCTGGGAGTCACAGTCATCATTTCTTCAGCACATAGGACCTGGGCCACTCCTTTGAGTTCCCTTTAGAACATATTCCCTCATCTAATTTTAGCAGGGATAGGCAAAGAATTTCCAAATCCTTTCACCCTGGTTTTCAACTCACAGTAGCTTCTTCAAGTCTCTCTGTCCCCTCATGTGTTACAAAGCACAAGAAAGAAAAGAGCCAAGAGCTCACGTTTCACCCACAGGAAGCCAAGGTTGTGTAAAGGCAGTCCACAGGATCCATTCACCACACACAGGACATAATTGTCTACAAATGCATCATGGGAAGCATCAAGTAATTATGACAGGTAATATCCCAATTACACACATATATACACCACATACACGCACGCACGCACGCATACCCACCCATAGCAAGAAGGGTAGTGTCCTCTTTTTCTTCACAGCTACTATGGCTCATTCTATTTTTACCTTCCCCATCAAATTACTATGTAAACACTCCTAGCGAATCAGTGCTATGGCCTTCTGCTCCTTTCTACACAAAGACTGGGAGCATCTTGCAGGGGTATTCATATTTAAGGCAACCATTTCTTAATGGGCAGAAAACTTATCCTCTGGTCGGACATTTGACAGTGTATACAGATAGTTTTAGTTGTCACAATGTGGAGAGAAGAAAAACAGTGTTACTGTCATTTGGAAGATAGAAGTTGGGGATAGTGCAAAATGTCCTATAACCCACAAGTTGGCCTCTCACAAGTCTAACACAACCTTAGACATCAGTATAGCCAATGTACTTCTGCAAGTACATATCAAGTACATATCTGATATGAGTGCATATCAGAGGATGGGTAATGAGGAGAAGGGTAAGGAGAGGGCTTCATAGACTACACAGTTTTCTACTCGGAGCTTTGCAGAGGTCCAGGACCACATGTAAACTCATTCCTGCCTAAGGAACGAGGCAGACTATTTTGTTTGTGTATGTGTACTGGCCTGCTTTTCTTCAGTGTAAGTAGTCCTTCAGTAGGGAAGATCAATCTATCAGATATTTTACAGAATCCAAATTTCGGGAATTATATGTATTTTCCTTCTTTATGTAAGAGGAAAATGTTCATTATCTCTAAATATAGCACTGGACACTTCTGTAACTGCTGTCTTGCAACACAGCAGCTGACTTTACGTGGTTGTTTGAGACAAGGTAAAAACGTATAGTTCAGTGATGCCATAGATGTTATTATTCCTTTAAATATCATTGTGGACCAACGAAAATAAGCCTGTTCGTTTTAATGTCCGTATTCACACCAGCACATTGTGTGACCTCTGTTCAAATGGCCAGAAATCACACCAGATGGCAGTTCATAGAAATCCCTTCCCTCACCTCCTCACCATGCTATTCTTTCCCACAAATAAAGGTTTTGAATGAGGTGACCTCAAAGGAATGTCCCAAGCATTAGTCTTATCCATAACCTGTACTATGTAACTTTAATGTCTGTCATACATCCAAAACTAAATATCCAGCCATGTCGTGTCTAAAACACAGCACTTCATCAACTTGCCCCAAGTTAGCTCCTCCTCTCCATGAACCTGTCCCAGTCAGTAGCAGCATCTTCTACTGTGGTACAGTCAGAAGTACCACAGGTATCTATAGTCTCTGCTTCACCTCCTTATCAAATCTGATTCTGTGTTCAGACAATTCAATCACCTCAGGGTTGCCAGCCTCTCTTGTCTCCTCCTGACTTAAAGCATCACCACACTAACTCTGTCTCTGCTTCCCATTCTCCAGGTTATTGCCCTTTGCCATTGCTGCTCTTGCTCCTGCTGAAATCTTTTCCTAGCAGGAGGAGTTGGGGGTTGGGGGGAGGGCATCTGACATTTGGACAGAATAATCTAATCATGGATATCTGTTATCGGAAGCCTCGTGTGCATGACAAGACCACATCTGCTAGTTGTGTACTCTATGTTCTGTTTTACAGGGCCCAGGCCAATTCACCTTTTCTAGAAAGCCAAGCTTCAGAACCTTTTTCCCCCTTCCCAGTCAGCCCCCCTCTACCGTCCACTCCTCAGCCCATACCTCCCCACCCATCTCCAAGAGAATATCCCCATCCCCCTCCTCTACCCCATCAGGCCTCCCCATTCCCTGGGGCCTCAAGTCTCTGGTGGATTAGGTGTATCTTCTCTCACTGAGGCCAGACCAGGCAGTCCTCTGCTGTAGAATGTCCTACAGTGCTGTTCTTTGATGCTAATCCTCCCATGAAGTGGGCTCCTGGTGCATTCTGTGTGTCCTTTTGCTGAGTCATGTGGATTGTCACCTACAAAACAGTAGATTTAAAACTGCACACCACTCTCATTTTCTTTCTCCCCTTTAAATCCTTAAATTTATTTAGATACTTTGCCATCAGAGGAAAAAATTTGTGTGTGTGTGTGTGTGTGTGTGTGTGTGTGTGTGTGTGTGTGTGTGTATCAGTTCAAATACTGGGGCTACCATGAGTCATATGGGAAGTCTGTGGCTTTGATTCCTCAGAAGTGAGATGGAAACTTTGTGCTTTGATCTATGGATGAGTGGACGATGTCAGTAGTTTGGGGTAGCAGATGAGCAGCTAATAGCGACTCTCTTCCACTGTGTTGTATTTCCCCTGAGCCTACAATTCTAGTTCCCTTCCCAGTTTATTGCTTCCTCCTTGACTAAATATCACATGCCTACATCCTGAGAGAATGTCTTCTGCTTCATAAACCAGGTCTCTGCTCCCCTATAACCCAGCTTTTCTGTTTGTGGATTTCAGTATCAAGCTACTTAAAATGGAGTTTTGTTATTAGATGATATCCCCCTCCGACCTCTGAGAATCACAAGGGAAAAATAAAATCAGGTACTTGAACAATAGGATATGTTGTGGTGTGGATTATTTCGTGTATTTGCATAGCACTTGGGTGGTACTGGTGTGTGGGGTGGGGATCCTAGGAGAAGCAATTGTGCATGACACCTGGTCTGAATAAAAAGAACTAAGGGATTAAAAGTAGTCTCAGGATACACAACGGGTGTATGATTGACAGGTTACCTGTGAAGAAAAGAAGCTTGAACAGGCCTGTGAGACAACCCTGAATAGCCTTGAGCAGCCCAACTGCAGCTGTTAACATCTCATCAATGGTTAAGGTGCTGTCCCAGGGAGCATAATTTGAAGGTGTATTCAGTCTACTCAAGCATATGGCAATGGAGACTTTTAGCTAGAGCACTGGTTCTCAACCTGTGGGTCGAAACCTGTTTCTCAAACCTCTATCCAAAAATATTTACACTATGATTCATAACAGCAGCAAAATTATAAAGTAGCAAGAAAATAATTTCATAGGTAGGGGTCACCACAACCTGAGGAACTGCATTAAGGAGTCCTAGCATCAGGAACATCGAGAACCATTGATCTAGAGAGTTCCAGGTTGCATATGCAGAGAATTTATACTAGAATACTGTAGTTGCCAGAGGGTTAGCACAAGGCATTAGCTGCATCATAAAGACAGATTTTAAAATAGACGAGAGAGAGAAAGATCTATGCAACCTCAAGAGTTAAAGAGCAATGTCATCAATGTTAACCAAAACCATAAGCCGACATGAAGAGTATGGATGTACTTCTCTCATACATGTACCCATTTCAACCATTACACATTGCCTTTGGGTAGAGAAGTAAATAGAGTGAGGTAAGATGCAGTGTGTGCTGTAATCCATCTGATTTCATTCTGTTCTCTTTCTCACACTCAGAGCCTGACTGGTGCCTTGCAGTCCTAAGAACTGTGTGTGTGTGTGTGTGTGTGTGTGTGTGTGTGTGTGTGTGTGTGTATGCGCATGCGTGCTAATTCTAGGAACCAGTGTAAGAACAGAAGCCTGGCTAGAAAGAATGTTCTGTTCTCAAGACAAGAAAACCCTGTGCTGTGACAAGTATTCCAGTCCTGGGGTAGAGGGACCAGGCGGTCACACTCAAGTTCACACTCCTGGGGTGAAAAGGCTAGGCAATCACACTCAAGGTCCTGGTAAAATGCTGATTCTCTCCTGGAGCCTACCAATCTTCAGGCCATAGTTCACACTTCCCCAGAGAATGGAAGGAAGTACTGAGATGTCCCGCTTCCTTCCTCATATCTCCCATCCTCAATCAAACTCAATTTCTTTTTCTCAACACTCTCTATCTCTCTAGTTAATTAATCTTCTTGTCAGTCTTCTAATGCTGAGTTTTGTAACAAAAGGAAGAAAAATGAAAAGAGAGACTATTTATTATATGCAGTAAATAATAGAGTGTAAGCTAGGAGTGAGGGTGCCCTGAAGCCTCCATCTCTCTCTTCTGCCTCCTCTGGGATGCTGGATCTGTTCAGAAAGACATAGGATGTTTGACCTCAGGCTCCAATGCAGCAAGAGTAATGTGGCATACAAATGACACGTTCCCCACAGACTGAAACATGAGATAATATAAACTTTTCTTCTTTTCGGTGAGATTATTTGAAGAACTATCTACTGGGCAAACTGGAGCTCAAATAGCTACCATATGCAAAAAGCTGAAGATTTTTTTTTGTAATTGGAGTTCATGGAAAGAGGAGCCCACAGCGAGTTAAAGCACTTCTGCACACTTGAAGAGATGGGACAGCGCTTGGCCTACATCCTGGATATAGGCCCAAGGGAAGCTCCCTGACTCACTTGTAGCACACATTAACTTGTGGTCTCTTCCTATCTCAAAAGGAAACCAGGTAAGTGACGGTTCCTGAACTTCAAATTCACTTGATCGAAATGTTTGATTGGCACACGCTTAGAAAGTATTGGTGTAAGTACTTTGTGGCACACCAGTGATTCTAACAGGCTTGTTTCAAACTGTCCTGTGACAAGTAACAGCCACAGGACATTCCATTTATCTATGAGGACCTGAGCAAGTCTCTGAGCTCCTCTAAACTCCTTTTCTTCATGTGGAAAATGGGAGTTACTCATGGAGTCTATCTGATGTATCTATTGGGACTGGGCTCTATAATGTTGCATTCTTGCTTACTGTAATGGTCTCTGTTGTTAAGAGGAGTTTTCTTGATAGGGGCTAGAACTACAGTTATTTGTGAGAGTAAGGACAAATAATTAGAATGTAGTTAGAAATTATGGTGGTTTAGTAAAGTAGCAGTTGTAGGTTGTCCTCGGAGGCCGATAAATTCACTAGTCCTGGTAGTTATCTATGGTTCTAGTACCTTCTAGAATGGGTATTCTTGAATGAGTATTAAGTCTAGTCAGAGAGCTGTTGGTTACCACCAAAGGTATGTGTGGTCGGAGGGTTATCATGCCATACTGGTTTTTGATGTGGTTCATAGGCATCAAAGCTAGGTAGGACTGCTGGCTACCTAGTTCCTTTGGAAGCTCGAATGGTACCTTCTGGTACCATGAAGACTCTTCCTCAGGGAGGCAGAATTCTGGTCAGATACAGTTCAGGGTTCTCTGGATCCTGTGTGTGAAGTGCATGGAGTCTTAGGAATAGGGGTAACCTTAAATCTCTAGGGTGGCCAACCAAAGGCAATTTTAATGGACTTATTCACTATCATATGTCCCCAACAGATTCTGTCTTGAAAGGATACAATTACTTAAGAGAGGACAGGTGGATAGCGAACTCTGTCCATCTTCTATTAGTTAATAAGAAATCTTATGGTCTTACATATGTCTCTAGTGAATTTATTTATTGTAGGGTGTAAAGGTGTTCCTGGGAAAAATGGTGAAGTTGTAAGAAATCTTAGTAGTAGTAGTAAGGGTGTCCACAATCTTTCAATGACACAAAAATCAACTGCTTTAGTTTTACTGACATTAGAGGATTACCCTTCAACACTGATTACACAAACTCAGGGAAGTGAGGTGCAAAGAGTACCAGAAGTGAGAAGCCCGTTGAAACTCTGCTTTGGAGGAAGTGCTATGTCTGCTCTGGGCAGGATGCCCAGGACAATGCATTGCTTAGCTCATCTCTGAAACCATTCTTTAGCCCCTCCTTGAATTTCCTCAGACGCTAAGCAGCTGACAACATCCTATCCTCTAAGGAAACCTAATTTTCTCTGTCAATGCCCTGCCCTGGGATTTATTTTCTTCATCTGTAGTTCCTTTCCCTTTCCAGTTACTCTCCTGGCATCTGCAAATAGCCCATGGTAATCCTTGGTTAGGGAAGAGAGTCACTGGGAACCAGGGCTGACATGCAGTTCTGCTGTAAGCTATAATGACTGCTGCTGATGAGCTGGTAAATGACCAGCTTCTCAGGTCCTTCTCATCTAGATGGTCAAGGGCTGGTTTGGTAGGGAATAGATCTATAGTATCAATATAGTGGGAAGCTAATGCCCTTCACGGTGGGAGAGACCAAAGAAACAAATGGGAAAGGATAGAAAATACACATATACAGAGACTGTCAGGAGCCATTAATTAGCTCTCTTTGTCATTCTATTTAGTAGTAACAGAAAAACACGAACGTACATAGGCGATGCTAGCTGGGTCCCTCCTATTTGCACTTGGGCTGCTTGGGGTCTTCAGGTACAGCATAGATGGCTTTCCATAGATGGCCCAGTTTGCCTTTAATTCTGCATTACACATCTGCTCATAACTCCATTTGGGGAAAAAAAGATTAGTTAGCAAATTAAATTGAATAAATAAAATACATATACATATAAGGTATATGTCTATGTCACACAGAGATAGAGACAGAGACAGAGAGATTACTATTAACCAAGGGGGCTGAAGATATCCTAAAGGCTTAAATTCTGTTCATTAGCCTACTCTCCTAGAATACATTAAAATGGAAATTTGTGATTAAAATGCCAGTTCAGACGGACAATCACAACAGCTGACCCACCTGTGAATGGTGGCCAATGAGCAGTGAGCAAGCATCCATGTGATCTGCGGAAAAAGCTACATGCTTTCTAATGGCTCATAAATTCCTTCAGAAGGGGGCTCAGTCTGTCTACCTTGACTTTCTTTCACATAGCTTTTCAAAAACACAGCAAACCTAGCTTAAGTTAGTTACTCCTATTCCTGACACAGGTCAAGTATCTACACATGAGTCCCTTATGGATTCTGGGGGGAAAAGTCATTTCTATCTCTACCTATCTATATATCTATTTATCTATTTATCTATCTATCTATCTATCTATCATCTATCTATCTATCTATCTATCTATCTATCATAATTCAAAAGTTTGTACAGGCTTTATGTAAAGTAGCTTTGCTTTCAAAGCCTTGTGTAAGTCATTGGCCCAACGCTTTCTAGAAGCACAGTGAATGGTTTCCATTTCTCAGGAAAAGAGGGCAGGGAGGCTGTGAAGGCTCATAGTGGTTCTGAAGAACAGAGGCCTTAGATAAAAAAGCTCATAAGGCAAGCATGATCACAGAAAATCATGAGGGAAACTCATAGATTCATGTGACTTACAGACTGCATTCCAACAAGCCATCCTCTTCCTGAGTCTTATCCCTATGTTCCCTGGTGATGAACTGCTATCTGCACTAAGCTTTTCATGGTTTGAATGGACCAAATGTCAATGCTGATGATATTGGTAAGGTCTTCTCTGGTCTTTCTCAGTCTTAATATTTCTGTTTTGATTTTCTAATCTCTACTGCTGCATAAAATAAATGCTTGCTCAACTTCCACAATGTTCATCACCTCTTTTTTTTAAATTGAATATCTTTTATTTACATTTCAAATGTTATCCCCTTTCCCAGTTTCCCATCCATAACCCCTTTATCCCATCCTCCTCCTCCTTTTTCTATGAGGGTATTCCCCCTCCCCAATCACCCACCCCTTCTTACCTCTCTGCTCTGCATTCCCCTACACTGGGGTTCCAGCCTTGACAGGACCAAGGGCTTCTTATCCCCTCCTTTTAACCTTTGTCTTCTATGAAAGGAGCCAAGACTCACTGTGATCTGGTACTGTGGCCTCTTTCTTTCTTGGGTTTCCTTTGGATTTATTCATCCCCTGGCTAATGAAAAAAAATCACCAGGAAAGGTCAGATTTTTCATGTTTTCTCATGTTCTTTTTTTTTTTTTTTTTTTTTTTATTAACTTGAGTATTTCTTATGTACATTTCGAAAGTGTTATTCCCTTTCCCGGTTTCGGCAAACATCCTTCCCTCCCCCCTTCCTTATGGGTGTTCCCTCCCCACCCCACCCCCATTGCCGCCCTCCTCATGTACTTTCATGCTTAGGTTGTCCTCGTATGGGCGCCACCTTCATCATTCAGTGAGACACTAGCAGAATAGGGCTCCAGGATGACACCTTCTTTCAGTCCTTCAGAGGCACGGTGCCCTTACTTCACCTTTGGATCTTTCTGTGGAATAGTTTGTTGCCAGATGGATTTTTTCTTCGTACAAAGGAACTTTTTTTTCCTTTGCCAGCTGCTTAAATAACTCTTTAATTTTGGATTTCTATAATTTAACTAGAATATATTCCAATGTCAAACACATAGAATCATACTTGCCCAGAATCTTGTCTCTCTTGTTTATGAGATCTGATTTCTGCAGTCCTTCCCTTGCTCTCACACATTTTTCTCTCCCATTAGGGAGTGTTGCTCTTCGGAAGCTCCATGAGAGCAGCCCCGTGTCTGGTCTGTGTTGATTTGGCTGTAGCTGCTACTTGGTCATCCTTGTCATCCTTTTCTGTGAACACCAAACTTGTGTCTTTTTTGTTTGTTATTGATATTTTATTTCAATTAGAACATTCTCCCTTCTTTTTCCTCCCTCCAAGTTCTCCCATAATCCTCCTCCTGCCTCACTCTCATTCAAATTCATGGCCTTTTTTTTCATCAATTGTTACCACATGCATCTATGTATTTGCATATACATATATATATACACATACATACACACAAAGTATAGTCTGTTGAATCCATATAATGCTACTCATATTTATGTTTTCAGGGTTGGCCATGTGCCATTGGACAATCATTTAGTGTTCTCTTCTCTTGAGAAGGCCACCTCTCTTTCTCCCTACTTTGCTCAGTTGTTCATAGTTCTTTGTAAAGAGCTGTGGCTTCCTGGGCTTTTCCCCATGCTGTTTGGTCGTTCACTGGTGTGACCCTTGTTCAGCTCATATCTGGGAGGCCATGCTGCTGAGACTTTACTGGTGTAGTTTCACATGTTATTAGGATACACAATCTCATGGCAAAGTTCCTGATCCTCTGGCTTTTATGATCTTCCCTTCCCATCTCCTGCAATGTTCCCTGAGACTTAGGTGTGGGTGTAAGCTTGTCATTCACATGAACTTGTGATTCAGCATGATACTGTGCTGTCTATAGAGAACTTAGTTATTCATTACCTTTGTACTTGCAGTGTTCATATCCTTACATCATTTTCTGATTTTAAATTCCCCATAAACTGCACAATTTCATCACAATAATGTTGAGCCCTTTATAGTTGAGCCCATTTTATATGCTGTACTGCGAGGTGCCTGTAAAGACTCAGTGATGTGACTTGCTTTCATTCTTGCATTCATTGTCTTTTTCCACATCTTATTTTTACATGTTAAACCTTACCTTCTAATCCCAGACTTACAATAGTCTTTCCTTCTTTTAGTCATTTCCATATTTGTGTAGTTCCACTTTTCTACAAGTATTTTCTCTCTTGAATTTACTGTAACTGGTAAGGCATTTGCCCAGGCTTTATCTTGGACTCCCCAATCTTTTCAGAAGCTAGAGAAAGTGAATATAATAGATTCCTTGATCACATAGTATCCCTTTCTGGTGATATACTCTACATTCATTATTCTGCCTCAATATCTCCGAATAAAGCTGATATTTTAAAAAGGAACAGTTAGATGAAAAAAATGGCTTAGTGGTTTAGGGCACTTCTCTGGAGAGGACCAGAGTTCAATTCCACGTACTCACTGGTCAGCTCACAACCACTTGTAACTCCAGCTCCAGGGAATCTGATGCCCTCTTCTGGCCTTTGCAGGTACACACACACACACACACACACACACACACACACACACACACACACACACACACACACACACAATGAGGTAGATCTTATTTAATTTTTTTTTTAATCCATAAAGATCAGGTCTACATGATTAATTTTCTTTGTCGACTTGACTGGATTTAGAATCACCTAGAAAATATCTCTGTGTGTCTGTGAGGGTATTTCAGAAAGGTTTAAGTAGGAGAAAAGCAATCACTTTGAATGTGGCAGCACCTTTCCATGGGACGGGATCAAAGGACAAAGAGAACTGGTCACTAATTCTTTTCTGTTCCGGTCTCCAAATTGTAGATGCGATGTTACCAGCTGCCTCAGGCTCCTGCTTGTAGAGCTTCCCCTGCCATGATGGACTAGAACCCTTCAAATTGGGAGGGAACATAAACTCTTAAGTTTATTCTTTTGAGAATTTGGTCCTATAACAAGAAAAGTAACTAACACAAAGCTTGACTCACTGACCTAGTGAGTGTTGATATGTCTGGAATGTATCAATAAAAATTGAGGCAATAAAATGTGCTTCATTACTCCTTCATATAACCATGGGTTTAACCATCTGGTTGATTGATTTTTCTGGATTTACTCTTGGTGGCTCCCCAGATCTCTAAGCTCATGATGTTCCATCCTCTTCTACCATTATCCTCTCTGTATTTCCCTGTGCAACTCAGGTGGCCAGCTTATGGCTTTTCCATCTCTCTCCCAACACCCTTCATAATTTATGAGCCACAAAATATCTTCAAAAATAAAGAAGTAAAAGTGGTGTTATCTCCTAAAATTGTCTTTCCTATCATTTCTAGGGTATTTATAGAAGCTCTTATGAGTTTTGAATTAAAACTAAAGGTCAACCTATATTCCATTAAAACAGGTAAGAAGAGACTTGGTGGGCTTTAAAGTTGTTTACACTAAGGGCTCTGCCATGCTGACACTGAGCTGAAAAGAAGCTGCCAATCACTCAACGGAGATGCTGCAAATCGATGTAAAGCTGAGAGTTTTCACTTAGTCCCTTCACTGGCAATATTCCCAGGGCTCCCTGCGTTTTATTTTAAGTCCAGGTTTTATGAATACAGAATCAAAATATGCTAGTTCTAAAATACCAAATAGCATTTGGTCACAATGTGTTGCTAGGTATAAGGCCCCCAGGTGGTTTTATTCTAATGAGCATGAAGTTATGACTTCTTGGTACCAGCCTTCCTTTTACTTAAAAGATAACATAGGACAAGCACACCAACTAGTTGTAGAGTCATCCCTGAAAACACCCATTCAAAGTAGCATTATATGTTTTGTGTTTTATAAAAAGGTAAGGGGAGAAAAAATATTTTTGGTGGATGGGCAGTTAGGTGTAGGGGGAAGAGGGTGCCTCTGTGGGCCTATGCTGAGGCATCCCTTCCCCCTACAGCACCAGTCACAGGATGGTATAGAATAAAGTTTATTCAGGGCATGGGGAGGGGAGTTGAGAGGGTAGTAGAGACAGAGAAAGGCAGCGGGCGGGGGGAGGGACATGGGGTAGAGTAAGTGGAAAGAGAGGGGGAAGGAAGTGGGGAGAGAGAGAGCAGGAGGGAGAGGACAGAGCTAGAGCAAGAAGGCAAGAGTAAGAGGAGGGTTCAGTAGCTCCTTTTACAGTGAGTCAGGCACACCTGGCTGTTGCCAGGTAACTTTGGGGTGTAGCCTAGACAAAATGCTAACAATATGGGCTTAATCAGCTATGTTAGGGAATATATATACATAATATACAAATACATATGTGCATGCAATAATAGATCATTATTCTTACATTTATTCTCTACAGGACACACGTTCTCATTATTTTCAATATGGTCAGGCTGTGAGCATTAAAATCTTCATGCTTTGGCTTCATTTTATGGAACAATTCCTTTCTGAGTTTCCCTTGTCCTCTCAAGTCGTGCTAAATATGGAAAATAGGGGTCTCCAATGACTATCCCAGTTTATCATCCCCCAGTATCTCCATTTTAGGAATCACTGCAGTAGAACTCCAGAAGGTTACATCCTACCTTATGCTAGGATTACTTCCCTGCACTTGCCCCAGGCTTTAACAGAAGCAGTATGTCGTCCACATCCTGCTAACAGTCTACATGACACTAGGCTCTTTTTCTAATATGTACCTCAAACTCCTGTAAACTCTACCCATTGTCCGCTTCCAAAACCACATCTGTCTTATTAGGGTTTGGTCTGACTATAGACACGAGTTTAGGAAAGACAGAAATCATTCTATAACACACAATAGAGCTGAATTGTGAGCACTCCTGGTATGTGACCTTGGGCAATGCATACACTAATTTTTAGAGTCTCAATATTATTTTAACTTTCTTACATATATTAACTCACTTTGCTCTCTCACACACAAAAAGAAACCATAGAACTATAAGGAAGGAATAGGAGCCCTTCTCACAGGATTATAAAATGTTCCAGTCTAGGAAATAACACTGTAAATGCAAGTGCCTTACTAAGGTTACACAATGAAGAGGATGGTAAAGGGGTAACCCTGACCTATATTCAAGCACTAGACTTGGTGCCCACTCTTCTTACAGCTTGTGATGTTCATGAAGTAGGCATCTCATATTGTGTGGGAAGGCCACCCAAATAAGCCAGGAATAACCAGTCCAAACAGGAAGCTTGGGTTATACATAGGATGCCCAGAATATGCCCCCCCGCCACGAGACAGCATAATCTACAAATGCACACAGGACACATCCACCCAAATTAAGCTTTATCTCTAGTCAGTAATGTCCTGACACAGAATACACTCTTGGACAAATGAAAGGTCATCCTTTCATCCTTTACCTTATCATCCCAGGTAGGTGCTTTTGTCATGTTCCTTCAGCATCCATCCTTCAGTCTTCTTCATGACATTAGCCAATGCCATCTCCCCTGTTCTTTTCTTCAATGTTTGTCGCAGTTCACAGTAGTGATCTTTTAGGTTACTGCTCTCAAATGAGGTCAATTTACTCTCCATGAGGATATTAGCAATGCATCCAGAGCTTCTCATTTATTACAGTCATGGTGTATGACTGACATCCAAAAACATCAGAAACATCCCATAACGCTTGGGGAGCACAGTTTGTCCTCCCACCATGAATTGCCCTGGCTGAAATGTTGAAATCACTAAGGTTTGACAGAAAGACTGTGTTCAGCACACTGTGGGATATCAGCAACCCAATCATGAGGAACGAGGTTGTGGAAGTATCATTCACTATACATTTTTCTGCTTCTCCCAACTGCTTGGCAGATGAACATGACCATGTGCAAAACTGTGCTTGATTAAGTAACGAGACATGACTTCTGTCTGGATAAATACCTTGATTTGTTTTTCTTCTCAGTATGTAATTTTTTTGGGAGAGGATCCATCTGAATTTTCACAGATTCCAGATTCCCAGCCTTAAGTTTCCATTTGCATTGGAAATACTTTTATTTCTAAAAATTTCACTGAACTCTAAAATTACTGAGGTTAATATCATCTTGTGAAAGTGGGATATAACTTTGAATGGTTATTTGGTACAAAATTAAGCATGTAGGCTTAGTAATGTTATTTTTTATATTATCATGAGCCAACAAGCATAAAGAGTCTAGTTCACTTTAATGACAACAGTAACACTGAAGAAGGGTGATTTTAGTTTTACACTGACCAGTAACACATTCATGAGAACTCCAGTTGACCCTGTATAGAAATCTCCTTTCTCCATCTGACTTGTACTCTCTTGCACACGGTACTCAGTGGATTTGAGGCAGCTTTGTTTCAAAATGAATGCCCCAAGTTCTGACTTCTATTACATTGTGTGTCACTCTGTCAATCAGATATCCATACCTTGAATATCTAGCCAAATCATGTCTGAATCCCAGCACTTCATCAATTTGCCTCAAGCCAACTCCTCCTAGTGAACCTTCCTGGTGATGATGGTACTATTGTCTCAAGGTCACCCACACCAGATATAGTCTAGGCATCTTTAAACTCTACTTTTTATGCTTGACCTCCTTACCAAATCCAAATCTACATCCTTACAATTCAAGCACACTATTTATGGCCTAGCTTTCTTCCTTTAAAAATTCCATTGCACCAGCCTGGCTAAACTCATACCCTTTGCTTGTGAAACTGTAAATCCATTTTAAAGAGGGAAGCTGAAGGAGATGCCATTGTAGGTTCCCCAGCTACAGGAAAGCAGTTGCCTATGAAAGGATATCTCGTAGGGTCAAGGCACAGAAGCTGATACAAGTGTAGTCCAAGGAGCCTCATGGAAATTCTGCTGGCAGAACTTAGTCCATATAGTGCTGGTTTTACAAATATGTGTGATGCCAGACTGAAGGGGATTTTTGTTTTTTTTTTATGAAATTCCTCTCTCTCTCTCTCTCTCTCTCTCTCTCTCTCTCTCTGTGTGTGTGTGTGTGTGTGTGTGTGTGTGTGTGTGTGTGTGTGTGTGTGTGTGTGTAGTCTGTATCTATATGCATTTGTTGTCCTTTTCTTTGCCTCCTTTTCTTGTTTGGCTATTTCGTACTATTCTGATTTGTTTCACTTTGCTTTATCATATTGTAGTTTATTTGATTGTGATCCTTTAGATGCCAATTTGTTCTCTAAGGAGAGTGAAAAAAAGGGGGGCAAGCAGGATAGGTGGGGTGATGAAGACAAACTGTGAAGAGCAGGGGGAGGCAAATCCATAATCTGAAAATAGTGAATCAAAACATATTTTTTCAATAAAAGAAAATAAATATTTGAGAGAGCCACCAAGGCCAAGCAATATATAACAGGGTTAGATTCTCTACAAGGAGAGTCTAAGAGGATATTGCATGAAGCTGAGAATGCAAAGCAAAAGTTGCATTGAAAATCCCAGCGTGTCGGCAATGCCAGGACTGGAGAATTTCTGCTGAGGAAAATTGCAAGCATGGAGTGAAGCCAGTCCCAAAAGAATGATGTGTACTGCAGACCACAGAGCTGGAGGAGTGGAGCTTCTGAAACCTTTGGGAGGCCAGATAATTCTACATGAGTTCCAGATGTCAGACATGGAGCTGCAGGATTTGGTGGTTTCCTTGTTGGGTTTTGGCCCTGTTTTAGTCTGATCATTCTTTTTTATGCCCAAATTTCTCTCTGATTTTGGATGTTTACTCTGTATAGTTATATGTTAGAAGTATGTAGGTAGGGTTTTAAAAATATCTTTGTCATAACTAAGAGAGTGTTTTTCACCTTTGAGTAGACTTGGCTGTTAACATTTGAGGGTTCTTACAGAGATAGACTAAATGTATTTTGAGGAGAAATGAAATCTTAGGAAGCAGAGGTGAACTTCATGTTACAGTTTGAAGTGCTGTGTGATGGATCAAACTGACAAGGGGTGGAGATGTTTACCTTGATTGTCAAGTTGATGGGATTTGGGATCAATATGGAAACAAATCTCTGCATATGTCTGTAAGGGGTTTTTCTAGATTACATTTTCAGGTTGGAAAGATCCACCTTAAATGTGGATGGCACCATTCCATGGATCAGGCTCCTGGACTACATAAAGAAGATGAAGGTAACAGAACACACACTTTCTTCACTCTGCTTCCTGATGGTGGATGCACACACGGGGGCTGTAAGTCAAAACAAACCCTTCCTTAAGTTGCTTTGGTCAGGTATTTTTATCATAGCAATGGAAAAAGTAAATGTTAGTACTATAGAGACTATGGGCAGCAGGAAAAGATGGCAATAGAAGGGGATGGGGAATATGTTAAAATATATTTATGAAATTATCAAAAATTAATGAAACACAATGCAAAATTAATAATAATAAAGCCTAAGTCCTGACAGCTCTAAACTTTATACCAGGGTCAGCTATACAGCATGTTTATTCTAATCCTCATATGCTATGAGATGCAGCATATTTTCACATCCTATTGTCACTAGTGTCTACTACATTAAAATTCATAAGGTAAAACTATGAAAATTGAAGAAAAACATAGTAATTTCATGCTTCTATCTAGACTCTTGCTCATCTCCCAGTTTTACTGTTAACTTCCCAGCACACTTTGCCAGAGGGAAAAAACAAAGATTCTTCATGGACATCTCAGTTCAAATGTTGGAGCAATTAGGTGCTTATAGGATAAACCTGCATATCTACTTCCTCATACATAACTGGGTTATTTAGCTATCTAATTCAATGCCAGAGTGAGAATAAGCTTCCAATACACATGTCTTCAATGGATGAACACAAGGTCAGTTACAGCTTTGGTAGCAAATGAGAATTTGGTGGAAATTCTCTGTGTTGTTTTATATTCCTCAAGCTTGAAATCCTGGGTGCACCCTCACTTCTTGTCTCTTCTTGATGAAATATTGATACCAAATGCCCATAATCTAAGTTCATGGCCTGCATTTCAGAGTAAGAATGAATCTTGGCTTGTGAACAACTCAAATGTCTGTCTGTCCCAAATATAGATGTATTATGTAATACTCTCTCTCCACTCAGTGGTCATCAGAAAAGGCAGAGGGATAAGCCAGGGAGGAAATGGGATAAAATAGGTTATGGGTTGGAAAGATGGCTCAGTGGTTATGAGCACATAGTGCTCTTTCTGAAGACCCACGTTCAATTGCCAGTTTCCACATCATGCTTACAATTGTCTATAAACCCAGGTCAGGAAGGATCACATACCTCTGACCTCTCTGAGCACATGCATTCATGTGGATGCAACCCCCACTGCCCCCACACAATACACATAATTAAAATAATAGAAATAATTTTTTAAAAATAAAATAGGTTACATTTCAAAATGGGTATCTGATGTAGTGGTGTAGCAGCTGGAAGACGCTGGTGAGAGAGGCTGGCGAGAGAGGATGGCTTAGGGAGAGGTAGAACTGGTAAGAAAGGAAGGACCGAGGTAGTAAGGGGAGAATTAACAGTGGTTCATGATTGGTAGCTTGGATCACATGGGAAACAGTCCTGGATGTGCCTCAGGCAAGCCCTCTAGACCAGGAGGGACACAGATGCTCTAGTTCCTGTCATCTTCAGCTGATGTGCTGTCATGGAGGCCTTAATTTGGCTTATTCAGCCCACCTAAGCACATGGCAGTGGGGGCCTTCAGGAACGATCTCAGACTATGAAGTAGGAAAACAAAAGAAATTGACTAGAGCTGTAGATGCCAAAGGGCTAGCACCAGGTATCAAGTGACTTGAAGATAGGTTTTTAAATGGAGTGTATAGGAAGACAAGTAAAATTCAGAGTAATGTCCTCAGTGTTAATAAAATACTAGCTGAACAAAACCAATGAGACAGGGATGCTGGGGTATTCTTTTGTGGGTTCTTAGTTTCATTAATACAAGAATTTACAAATTCACTTGGAAAGAAACTCAAAGACCATTTTATCAACATTTAAGAGAAAATGAGCAAGACAGACCAGGGGAACATCTTGGCAGCTGCTAGAAGGGAAGAGAGAGATGGAGGGGAAGGCCATGCGTTTTGAGTTGTACCTGGAGGTTGACAAGCGACTATAGGAAGGGAGGTGGAGGTTTCAGAGAAACAGAGAAAACACTGAGTACCCGGAAAGTGTTCTAGGGTCTGAGCGCATAGGAAAGCGTGCTAGGGTCTGAGTGCCCAGGGAAGTGTAGGGTTCTGAGTAAGAAAATGTGGCAAGACATAGAACAGTTTGTTCTCCAGTTAGAGTGGAGACACAGGCAGGCTTAGCTGTGGAGACTTGCTAGTTACTGTTTGGGGAATAGAACCTTCTGGGAGCTAAAAGTCTATTTATTATCTCATGAAGGGACCTCTGCCAAGGATACTTCAGAGTTTTCCTGCTCAGTTCCTCTTCCAAAAACTGCCTAGGCAGTTTTTACCTATTGCTCTCCTTATGATCTTAGGTTTCCATGATCATCCCTCAAGGCCAAGGAGTCAAAAAGGCTGGAGACCCTAAACTCTTTTCTGACCAAACTACAGCCCATCTTCTAAATGATTTTATAATTTCAGTTCTTGACAATGAGGACTTATGGGGTTAGAGGCCATGTAGCTTCCAGACAGGTGTTTTTTTAGGAGGGGAGGTAATGAGGAACCAGGTACCTGCCCCTCCTCCACCCCAATTTCTGGAATCCCTGGACTCCACCAAAGACAAGGGTCAAACCTGCTCACTTTCCCCAGGTCCCTGACAATTCCCCATAGAAGGAGGTTTAGTTGCAGGGGGCAAGGGGAGGCTTTTCCAGCAACTGTAAAGATATGTTTTGTTGCCCTTTTGTTTTGGTTTGATTTTGGATCTTATTGTCATGCTTGTTTTTATCAGTTGCTTTGTCCCTGGTCACAGAACAGAATTTTTTGAGAGCAATGCTCCTACAAAGGCAGAAGGCCAGAGGCCATGGCCTCTGCTCAGGACTTTGCTTCCCGCTCTGGACACACCTGACAATAACTCCCTGGATCTCTCTAGAATTGCTGTTTCCCTTCCCTAGACCTTCCTCCCTTTGCTCCCAAAAAGCAAAACATTTTTGTTCTACCTGTCCTCAGAAAGAACTGAAGACTATCTTCTCTTCCACCACCCTCTGACAGAGATTTACTTTCGTTTGCCCTTTGCCATCCTTAGCTATGGACAGCAGAACACTCTGTTCCTTTCAATTTGTTCTTAGGGATCCCTGGGAATACCCTGTTCTTCCTCCTTTGTCGCTGGAAGCTACGTTAGAGCCATTTCTGAGTTGTAGGTCTGAACACTAGGAGCTATTGGCTAATCGTCTTTGTGGCCTGCCCAGACAATTCTCTTCTGTCCAGATAGTTAAAGGGCAGACTTGTCTGGCTTCTGGAGTGTGGTGTTAATGCACAGTGATTCAGCACCCTACAGTCTGGATGAGAACAAAGCAAGCAGGAAAGAAGGAATAGGAAGCAGAAACGCCACACTCAAATCAAGTAAAGCGAGTTTCTGGCTTTTTGCAACTCTTCTCGAAGACAACAAAAATCCCTGAAGTGCACATAGAAGACTCCAAGTGAATCTCTGGTAACTGGACTTGTGTTGTTAAAGCCTTCAAGAACGGTAATGTAACCTGCCTAGCTGGCAGAAATGGGGATGTACTAATGACACACACATGTCATTAGTTCTCATCCTAGAGATGAGAACATGTCATATCTTGTTTGGACTCCAAGACTATAAAGTTGAAAAGGTTGGGATAATGGTCTTCATGATAAGATCAAGTGTGTGAATTTATGCCAAGCTCTGCCAATATTAAGCCAAGGAGAGTGTCTCTAATGCCCTCAGATCCTGGGGAAACTTGGGGGAGGCTCATTGTAAACGTACATCTTGGCCTCCATGGAGTCCCAAAACTTAGTTATTAAAGAGATAATCCTTTGAGTGGACATTATATAAATAATGGTACTTACTGAATGCTAGCTATACATATAGAACTCTTTGAAACAACACAGGAATATAATTTTATTAAATAAAAAGACAATATCAAATATATTTTATTCATACCATGGTTAATACACTAGTTAACAGAAATAGTGAAACTTAGCTGTTCCACAGTTGAACTTCAAAGCATGACCAGTAAAAGAAACCAAACACTAAAGTCAGCTGTGGTGACAAATTTTATAATAATATAAATAATTGACTAAGATTATCAAATTATATACCTAAACAGTGAATATATTGCTCTTTCAGATGGTTGGTCCTGATTACTGGGCATTGATTAAACAGCTATGAATTTTACCAACAACTGAAAGCAGCTAAGCTGTCCCATTTACCACTAGGACAGCACCCTGGTGCAGCTAATTAAGATTCCTTCTTCAACAATAAACAAGAACTTGGTTTAACCAACAAAACGAAATTCATGCAGTTCGTTGGCCTCAGCCAAACTAGAAAAGATCAAAACCTGATTCACAGCCAATATCATACTCCCCCATGACTGTCATAAACTCTCTTGGCATTTTTCTCCTCAGAGGGAGTCACTCACTAATACATCATCCATGTGAGATCATTTATCTGGACAAGAACTCACAGTGCTTGTTTTGTCTAATGAGTTTAAATTTTTGCCTTTTAAAAAGTGTGTGTGTGTGTGTGTGTGTGTGTGTGTGTCATATATACATTTATGTACATATGTTTATGTATGTATGGGTATATACACATGTATATACCTGTGTCTGTGAATGTGAATGTGAAGATCAGAAAAGAACACTACATATCTTGAGCTATCGTTTTCACATTCTATGTAGACAGGGTGTCTCAGTGAATTTGCAGCTCAATATTTTGGCTGGATTGGTAGACACTGATCTTCTAAGATCTTCCATCTTCAGCACACATCTGGGAATTATACATGTATATATGGCCACAACAAGCTTTAAATATTCTTTGTCAATCTCATACATGTATATCATGCATCTTGATCACATACACCTCTCATTCCTCTTTTTCCTCCTCTCTGGACTCCCTCTAATGTATTCCCCTCAACTTTAATATCCTCCACCTCATCTTATTCTTTTCTAAATATTTTTTGAAAAGCCCACCGAGTCCCAGTAGTGTTAACAGTTAACTTAACAGTGGTTCATGATTGGTACCTTGGATCACATGGGAAACAGTCCTGGATGTGCCTCAGGCAAGCCCTCTAGACCAGGAGGGACACAGATGCTCTAGTTCCTGTCATCTTCAGCTGATGTGTGCTGTCATGGAGGCCTTAATTTGGCTTATTCAGCCACCTAAGCACATGGCAGTGGGGCCCTTCAGGAGCGATCTCAGACTGAAGTAGGAAAACAAAAAAATTGACTAGAGCTGTAGATGCCAAAGGGCTAGCACCAGGTATCAAGTGACTTGAAGATAGGTTTTTAAATGGGTGTATAGGAAGACAAGTAAAATTCAGAGTAATGTCCTCAATGTTAATAAAATACTAGCTGAACAAAACCAATGAGACAGGGATGCTGGGGTATTCTTTTGTGGGTTCTTAGTTTCATTAATACAAGAATTTACAAATTCACTTTGAAAGAAACTCAAAGACCATTTTATCAACATTTAAGAGAAAATGAGCAAGACAGACCAGGGGAACATCTTGGCAGCTGCTAGAAGCGAAGAGAGAGATGGAGGGGAAGGCCATGCGTTTTGAGTTGTACCTGGAGGTTGACAAGCGACTATAGGAAGGGAGGTGGAGGTTTCAGAGAAACAGAGAAAAACACTGAGTACCGGAAAGTGTTCTAGGTCTGAGCGCATGCAGGGAAAGCGTGCTGAGGGTCTGAGTGCCCAGGAAGTGTGGGGTTCTGAGTAAGAAAAATGTGGCAAGAGATGAGAACAGTTTGTTCTCCAGTTAGAGTGGAGACACAGGCAGGCTGTGTGGAGACTTGCTAGTTACTGTTTGGGGAACAGAACCTTCCTGGGAGCTAAAAGTCTGTTGTTATCTCAGCGAAGGGACCTCTGCCAAGGATACTTCAGGAGTTTTCCTGCTCAGTTCCTCTTCCAAAAACTGCTAGCAGTTTTGCCCTATTGCTCTCCTTATGATCTTAGGGTTTCATGATCATCCCTCAAGGCCAAGAGTCAAAAAAGGCTGGAGACCTAAACTCTTTTCTGACCAAACTACAGCCCATCTTCTAAATGATTTTATAATTTCAGTTCTTGACAATGAGGACTTATGGGGTTAGGAGGCCATGAAGCTTCTAGACAGGTGTTTTTTTTAGGAGGAGGTACGAGAAACCAGGTACCTGCCCTCCTCCACCCAATTTCTGGAATCCTGGACTCACCAAAGACAAGGGTCAAACCTGCTCACTTTCCCCAGGTCCCGACAACCCCCCATAGAAGGAGGTTTGGTGCAGGGGGCAAGGGAGGCTTTTCAACAACTGTAAAGATATGTTTTTGTTGCTCCTTTTGTTTTGGTTTGATTTTGGATCTTATTGTCATGCTTGTTTTTTATCAGTTGCTTTGTCCCTGGTCACAGAACAGAATTTTTTGAGAGCAATGCTCCTACAAAGGCAGAAGGCCAGGCCATGGCTACTCTGCTCGGGACTTCTTCCCACTCTGGACACACACCTGACAATAACTCCCTGGATCTCTAAATTGCTGTTTCCCTTCCTAGACCTTCCTCCTTTGCCTCACCAACAAAACATTTTGTTCTACCTGTCCCTCAAGGAAGAACTGAAGACTATCTTCTCTTCCACACCCCTCTGACGATTTACTTTCGTTTGCCCTTTGCCATCCTATGGACAGCCAGAACACTGTTCCTTTCAATTTGTTCTTAGGGGATCCCTGGGGAATACCCTGTTCTTCCTCCTTTGTCGCTGGAAGCTACGTTGAAACCATTTCTGGGTTGTGGTCTGAACACTAGGAGCTATTGGCTAATCGTCTTTGTGGCCTGCCCAACAATTTCTTCTGTCCAGATAGTTAAAGGGCAGACTTGTCTGGCTTCTGGAGTGTGGTGGTAAAATGCAGTGATTCCAGCACCCTACAGTCTGGATGAGAACCAAAGCAAGCAGGAAGAATAGGAAGCAGAAACGCCACATAAATCAAGTAAAGCGGAAGTTTCTGGCTTTTGCAACTCTTCTCGAGAACAACAAAAATCCCTGAAGTACATAGAAGACTCCAAGTGAATCTCTGGTAACTTTGGACTTGTGTTGTTAAAGCCTTCCAAGAAGTAATGTACACCTGCCTAGCTGGCAGAAATGGGGATGTACTAACGACACACACATGTCATTAGTTCTCATC
>NC_046166.1:20248987-20251487 GCF_011064425.1 Rattus rattus | reverse complement strand
TCCTGTCTGCCACGCTGCCATTGTGTCCTAGACTGAGAGGCTAATATTCTCTAATGGTTGTGGACATTTGGAGGAGGGACAAGGCTATCTTAGACATGGGGTCCTGCCCACCTGCCTTTCTAACAGAACTGTCACAGTTCCTAGGCTCTGAGCTAGTGTCTCACTTCTTCTCTAATACCTCCAGGGTTAATTACTCTAAATAGGCAATTCCCTATCTGAGAGCATATATATTGCTTATAATCCAGTATTGACTCTGGTCCCTAGGACACAGAGTCCATGTGATCACCTGCATATTTGGGAAGGTACAGAAGAAGACACAGCGGGGAGCTGCATGAGGAACCTCTGAGGGTGCTTCCAGCAGTTTTCCCTGCAAAGATGAGTTTGGAAAGGACAGCCGTGCCTTACATCCAGAAGAGGTTTTAGCTAAGGTGACTAATTTTGCTGTCAAGACTCAATAGATAGAAAATTTGACAATAGCACTAGTTTTCTTTGTGTATGCATGTAAGTGTGTGTGTGTGTGTGTGTGTGTGTGTGTGTGTGTGTGTGTGTGTGTGTGTGATTGGTAGGCACATCCAGGGCTTGACATGAAACACGTTCCTTCATTATTATTTACATTTTATTTAATCTCAGGCTAGAGATAGGATCTCACTGTGTGGATCATGCTGGCCTCAAACTCGATCTGTGGTGTGATACAAGGCATGTGCTACCACAACTGAACCTTTATTTTTTTAAAAAAAAAAAGATTTATTTATTTATATATAAGTACACTGTAGCTGTCTTCAGACACACCAGAAGAGGGCATCAGATCTCATTATAGATGGTTGCGAGCCACCATGTGGTTGCTGGAAATTGAACTCAGGACCTCTGGAAGAACAGTCAGTGCTCTTAACCTCTGAGCCATCTCTCCAGCCCCTGGACCTTTATTTTTTGAGAGAGGGTGTCTCATTCAACCTGTAGCTGCCCAATTTGGCTAGATTGGCTGGCTAGCAAGCTCCTGGCATATTTCTGTTTCTCTCCTTTAATGCTGGGGTTACAAATAGCATTAGCACACCTACACTTTTACATAGGTACTAGGATCCAAGCTCAGGTTACCGTGTGTGTGTGTGTGTGTGTGTAATACTTTGTTTAAACTTCCTTTCTTTCTTAAGGTTCCTTAGTAAGAAGACAGATAGAACTTCAGATCTGTAGTTTTTCCGTTCTTAGGACCAACCAACTGTGGGCAGAAAACATTAAAAAATACTGTGTCTTATTCTAAATATATACAGACTTTTATTTTCTTTCCACTGCTCATAACTGTATTAGTGAGTATAGTATGTATAAGTAATCTGGTGATAATTTAAAGTCTACAGAAGGATTGCCTAAGCTACACGCAAACACAATGTTGTTTCATGTGAGGGACTTGAGCATCTGTGGATTTTGGCTTCTTCAGTACGATGGCTGTGTACCTACCTCACAGTGTTGCCATGGAGATTAGGTGAGTTGGTAAGAGCTTGCCTGACTGGCTTCAATCCCTGGGATCAATCTCAGATGTGAATAGACTAAATGCAGTGGCTGAGTCTGTAACCTCATCACTAAGGTGGTAGAGGCAGGAGGATCAGAAGTTCAAGGTCATCTTCAGCTATACTTAAAGTCTGAGACTAGACTATCTTGCTAAATGGATAGAAACTCCTTTCCTTTTTGTATCTTTTCCTGCTGTTGTTGCTAACATTTATGTACTTATCTTTTCGGAAACAAGAGTTTCACTATGTGGCCCAGCTAGCTTCAAAATTGCAATCTTCCGTCTGCCTCAGCTTCTGAGTGTCCCTATGCTCCACTTGGAACATATCAGGGGTTCATGTGGTCACCCCTGCTCTCATCAGAGCTGTTTTTCCGACTTCTCTCTTCTCTTTGAAATGGCCTGATCCTGCTTGATATAATGAAGAAGAAAACATTGTGGTTCTGTAGTCCTGGAGGGGAGACTTAGTTTTGTATCCTCTAGGCACATAGCTATGTGGCTTCCTCTCTTGCTTCTCAGAGAAACATCAGGAATATAGTTCCACAGGCTTCAATACCTGAAAACTGTGAGACATCCAATGGACTTCTCTGAGTATCATAAAACTGCTATAAAATAGACTCCTTCCTATTGAGATGGGATGACTCCACCTTCCTCCTTAGGATGCCTTTGAATTTTATCAGAGGAAATAATTACTCTAAATAATGTGGCCAGAGTAAACTTCCTGGCTTTCAGAGTAGCAAAGCTACTTGAGGGAAACACAGGACTTGTCATTGGAACCCCAGGGGTAGGTTCAGAGCTGAGCCGACTGCCAAGTGCAAGGACCCTTGGTTAAAAGGGGGAGGGGCGTGCACAGACCAGGGAACCAATCCAGAATGGCAGCTTGAGAGGAAGTAGCTGGCTGCCTGTTCTGGAACCTCTTCTAATGTTTAGAATGTTCTCTCTCATTAATCCTATTTAAAGCTCTGCTGCTGAGAGGCAAGGCACAGAGTCCTGTTTCAACTTGAG
>NC_046166.1:20201487-20243987 GCF_011064425.1 Rattus rattus | reverse complement strand
CTGCTCTCCATTTTCCTACTGACTTCCTTCTGACTTCTGCTCATGCTCTCTCTCTCTTCACTGTTCCTTCCCTTTGCCTTTTCTTCGTGTCTTTGTCCTTCTGCACTGGGCTGTCAACTGCATTTGCTGGTACTAAAAGCACAGAAGATCTGATTACTTTGGCCATCACTGCCCAGCATAGCTGGAGCTGTCTGGATGAAGCACTCTCCCTGATCTAGTCAGCTACAGACGAGGCTGAGAGACGTCATGCTAAAAGAAGCATGGTCTCCAACTGCCTAAGGAGCTCTCACAGGAGGCGTGTGAATGTGCAGGCTGAAACCCACTGTAGTTGTGGGATTCTGGAACCAGCTCCTGGCTTATATTAGGCACTAATTCCCTGAACTGTTTTTGTTATGTATCCTGGGTGTCATCCATTTACATCTTCAATTTGGACCTGATATATTACCTTTGTTGCTTGAATGGAGAATCACAGTCCCCAAGAGCCATTTGAGCCAGTGGGGATGTCCTACTTTTAATCTAATTGATGCATGTTATAACAGGAATGCCCTGTGCATCAAAGAAGACACTCTCCAATCGAGTGGTAGAATTAACAGTCATTCATTTGCCCGCCCTGTATCCTCACTTTCTGTTTCTAAATCTATTCTTTCATGGTCAACTAAGAATGGATACTCAGAGGGTGGTTCTCTTCAAGGGTGAAAATCTCTAAAAGGATTCCATGATCCCTGTGCTCAGGCATTCAAACTGGTACTGGCTTTTGTAGTCCGGGTTTAGCTAGAGTCATTGCAAAGTGCTTTGATATCAGGAGGGTGTGGGTCTGAGTACCACCACCGCTGTTCTGCTTCCAGCCCTAGCTTGACCTTACCAGGCTTCCTTTCAGTGTCCGCCTCCCCACACGGGGACAAATGAAGATCTCTAAGTATGACATTAAAACACCGTATTAACCTTTATCCACAAAGGATATGTTCTAAGATCCCCAGTGGATGTCTGAAGCCACCTATATGTATGTTGTATACATTTTACATACAATGTTTTCCTATACACATATACCTATGATAAAGTTTAATTTACAAATTATACACAGAAAAAAGCCAATAATAACTAATGATTAAACATGGTAATTATTAAAGTATACTATAATAATAGTTATATGACTTTAGTCCTCCTTCCTACTAAGACAGTCTCATGTGACCCAGGCTGGCTTTGAACTCATCATGAAACCATGTAACTTTTGAGCTTTTTATCTTCCTACCTTCATTTCCCAAGCACTGGAATTGTAGGTGTGTGTACACCACGAAGCCCAGTTTTATGCAGTACTGGGGATGGAACCCAGGGCAAGCATCCAGAGCAAACTGTCTATTGAGTTAGCCTCAACCTTGTCCCAATATTTTCCCGTACTGTAGTGCCATTTTCTTGTCAGGATTTGAAAAACTGTAATGCCTCTGTCATGTAATGGAATGAAGAGGGATGTGTGGTGTAGACGTTCTGACACCATGTTAAGGCTGATACACAGTGTTTCTGAACCACAACTACAATGAGATCACAGCAGTCTATCTGATAACTAAGATGGCTACCAAATAACTGATGAGGACACATATCATGAATGTGCTGTGTATCCTACATACAAGAGATGATTTCTCTTCTGGTCAGGACGCAATCAAATTTCGTCTTGGTAATCAGGTACAATTTGATAATTATGAATTATTTATTTCTGGAAGTTTTCACTTTATTTTTGGATTGTAGCTGATTGTAGTTAATGGAAACTATTGAAAAGGGGAAAGGGTGAGGGAGGAATAGAAATGCCTGTCTGAAGGACAGCAGAATGGTTTAATTCATAAATGGGCTGGGGACAGTCCAGCCAATCTGAGAGAGACCCTACAGGTGTCCAGGTTCTATCCTTGGAACCCACATGCTTGCAGGAGAGAATGGACTCCTACAAGTTGCCTTCTGCCCACCACTTGTGTGATAAAGAACTTGCAAACACACAATAAATACATGGGACCAACATTGTTTTGAACATTAAAGCTTGTATGATCAGTGTTTAGTCAGAAATTGTCTTTTTAAATTTTATTTATTTGAGTATTTTGAATATTTTTTTAGGAGACAAATTTTCATGAAGTCCTGACTGGCCTCAAACTTACTATCAGCCCTTGAACTCTTGATTCTCCTGCCTCTGTCTTTCAAGGTCTGAGATTATTGATCTGTGTCATCAAGCTATTCAGTGGTTTTCTTAGAAATGGGAATTTGTCCTAAATGCAGAATCGCAGGCATAGCCTCGCCCTGGGCACCTGCCAATCTGTGTTTCAGCCAGCGTTCTATGTGGTCTTGATGCGTATTCAGTTTGGGCAATAACTTCTTGGTCTGAGAAATCCTTTAAAAATGTCACTAACTGTGGTAAAGGGTAACATAGATGTGCATTCTACATATTCATAAGAACAATGATACAAATCTCTGTGTGTATGAATGTATATTTAAATATTATTAAAATCTCATGTATGTATATGTACTTAGTGATATGTGTAGTAGTTTGGATTCTCTGAAGCAACAGGACTTATAGAATATATATACATATACATGCACACATATACATATACTTATGTAGACATATCCATATATATATACATATATATGTATACACACACCTTTACCTATAACTTTTCATATGCATTCAGCTCACTTGAAGAGATCTATCCATGTACTTCCTCAGATGTCTTAAAGATTTATTTATTTATTTATTATATATAAGTACACTGTCGCTGTCCTCAGACACACCAGAGGAGGGCATCAAATCTTATTACAGATGGTTGTGAGCCACCATGTGGTTGCTGGGAATTGAACTCAGGACCTCTGGAAGAGCAGTCGGTGCTCTTAACCACTGAGCCATCTCTCCAGCCCCCCAGATGTCTTTCTCATCAACTTCCCAGTCATGCTCTTCCCAAGTCCCTGACCATCCAGCCAATCTGAGGGAGACCCTACAGGTGTCCAGGCAGGGAAGCAAGCCATGAAGAGGTAAGAATGAAAACTTGGGTCAGGTAGACTTTGTCGACCTGGATCAGCTTTGTGGGTGGGAGAACATGTTCACTAGATTCTGGCAATGGAGAACACTGCATTGTGGTTTATATTCATAAGTAGTTTTTCATATGGGTATTTCCTATGAAAGTACTGCTCCCCAGAAGAATTATTCTGAGGATCCAGAAAACCTAACTACTTTGAGGCTACTGTTTTAAAAAACAAATTCCCCTGCAGTTTTTGTGTCTGACGTGATTACAGGCATGTAGACAAAGGCAGATATACAGAGAGACTGGATACGTGTGTGGAATGTTCTCTTTACTTAGGTTCTGAGTATTGTATAGGATAGGCAGTTTTCTCATGTTTAGCTTTTCCATTGATGTCCAAAGATCATTTGTAGTAATATTCCGTCAGTAAAAAGTATATCTCCTTTTGAAGTCGCAAACAGTATCCTTTAAGATCCCATTTAAAGACAAATCATGGTTACACTCATTTTTATGGGTGTTACTTTGTTTTGAAGATTAAACATGGACACTTGTGGTTGACACTCTTGTAAACTGAGTTTCAGAAACACAATGTGTGCCTATGGTGGTTATGAGCCATCACAACCATGCGGTTGCTGGGAATTGAACTCAGGACTCTGCAGGAGCAATCAGTGCTCTTAGCTGCTGAGCCACCTCTCCAGCACTCAAGGAAATATATTTTAAGCCCAAGTAAGGGCAGCAAAGTTATTTAATAACTCAAGACACTTGCTACCGAGTTCGAGTACTTGCATTTGATTTCTAGAACTTGGTTGGAGGAAGGAGAAGACAGACACATGTGAACTGTTCTCTGATTTCCACATGCACATCATGGCATACAAACGCTCAGATTTTTTTTTTGATTTATTTATTTTATGTATGTGAGTATTCCATTGTCTTCAGATGCACCAGAAGAGGGCATCGCATCCCATTAAGGATGGTTGTGAGCCAATGTGTGGTTGCTGGGAATTGAACTCAGAACCTCTGGAAGAGCATTAGTGCTCTTAACTGCTGAGACATCTCTCCAGCCGCAAGCTGTACCTTTTTAAACAGAAGAAATTAACAAGCCACAGAAAATAGACAAAATATTAAGTAAACAAATATATGTTTTACAGTTTGAGATTAATACCTTAAATTGTCCCAAGAATTGGCCCTGTTTACCAAAACAACAGTTACTAAGTCTGATGCTATGCTTTCATTCTTCGATTTAATGATAGCTCAGTTTAAAGACTTATGTCAAATTTTGAAAACTTTTCTATTATACTCTGGACATGTTCATGAATGTGAGTTAATTTGGCCATTGCTTTGTGGTGTTTGCTAAGATTTAGTGTGATGTATTCCATTTGCATATAGTAGTAGGCGGGAACTTAAGTTACAGTTAAATAAAACATGCTGATTTTTTGATACTCATCTAGTCTTTTTATGAACCTTTACAACCTTATTATCTCTGTGGAAAAAAAAAATAGGCGATCTAAATAAGTAAAGGTGAGTTGATTTTGGCCACAGTTTCAGAGATTTTCAGGATTTCAGGATTTCAGAGTCCATTCTTTAGATGAATTTATTCTCTGCATTGCTTTTTCTTCTTTTTCTTTTTAAATTTTTTATTAGATATATTTCTTTACTTACATTTCAAAAGTTATTCCCCTTCCCGGTTTCCTGTCCATAAGCCCCCATTCCCTCCCTTCCCCCTCTCCCTATACATCCTCCTTATTGCCCTCCCCCCATATTCCCTTGCACTGGGGGTCTAACCTTGGCAGGACCAAGGGCTTCCCCTTCCCCTGGTGCCCCAACAAGGCTATTCTCTGCTACATACTCTGCATTGCTTTTAATGTGTGTTTTTCTCTCTTCCCCTTTCCTCTTGCTGTCTCTATGTGGCTATGGGGAGACATCTGTGTGTGAAGATGGATGCTTGGAAAGAATATTGGGTGACAGGGGGTAGAGCTATAGGCACTTGTGATATACTGACATGCAATCTTGTTCAAATTCAAGTCCTCATTACATCATCAAGTTTTCTTACTTACTGGCTGTCCTTAGCCTTGCGATGAGTTTCTAACATGTTTGATCATTTCTACAATTGATCTTCCAACTATGTGACTCTTAACATCTCTAAAGACTATCTGGATAGTATTTTGTGAACTGTGTAAACATTTTTTGGAAAAATACATATTTGATGTCATTTATACCTATGTGAATCAATGGAATCATAGAAATCTTGTTATCTAATCTAAAAAAAAAAGTCTAATAAATTGATGCAAGCTGGTTCCTGGCAGTGTCAGTAGATTCTGAGTAATGCATTCTTAAAAAAAATGCGTTGATCTCAGAAATTTAAGATCCCAAATAAAGAAAGCGCCTATGTTTGACCTAACAGTCTTGTCTGCAGCAGTACAGAACTAAGGTTGGAGAACAGCAGAAGTCCTTACCGTGTGATTGAATGAGTGTTCATACAATTTCAAGGCTCGGCCTGTAAATGAGTCTGGAGTTTGTATCAGACCTGAGTGAATGTGAGCTGCAAGAGTTAACTCTCTGGCCCAATAAACCAGAAAAGGCTTCATGTGGGCTTACTTAGACAGTGTTTAGATTTCTGGAATCCCCTGTAGCAAACGGTAAGCATCAGTCATGTACAACAATCAGAAAACAGGTGCATACTTTAAAAGATGTCTTCCAGGCCATTTGTAATAAAAAGGCCCCAGAGGACAAAAATGGGTTCCTGAATTTCATGCTTGCTCAAGCTTCCTTCTGTTTTATACATTGTATTCTATGTGTTTCCTCTCACTTTTAAGACATCAATAATTTTAACGTTAATGACAGTTCTTAATAGTTTTTGCTGTCGTTTATTAGGTGGCTTGGCTTTGGTCTTCAGACAGGGTCAGGTTGAATTCAGTTAGGAGATTAACCTGTCTTTACACTCACTGAAGTCTCAGTGCCTTCTGAGAGCTGGGATGAGAGTCATGAACCACCATGCAGTCATTCAATCCCCCGTGATCTTGACTGAGGGTGTTATGTGAGTAAATGCTTGAGCTCCTACCTGTACACCTCTGAAACGATAACTTGGAATCACAATGCAAACAGACCCTTTCTCCATAGAGTTGATTTGGGCAGGCGATTTATACAAATAGACAGTAATAAATAAAATAGAACTAGAATAGAAATTGATATCAAAGATGTGTGGCTGCTGGCTGGACTAATGCGATTTTTGTGGCGTTTTCTGTTTCCAGGTAATTTTGTGAGCAGATGGTGGAGGTTTTTTGAAAACAGGGCTGTAAATGCCATTGAGCTCTGAGATGTCATGGAGGGGCTGTTCTTGTTGAACTTTGGAAGAGCGTTGAGAGAATCACTGACAGTTGAGGGCCGAGTTTCTTAAGTCTCAGAAGGGAACCTAGAGTTATTAGTTATTAAGTCAAGGGCCATTTATTTAATATTTTGACTCAGAGACTGTGTGTGCTAACTCTGCTGGTCCTGTGGAGGCAGCAGCGTCTGTCGAAGAAAACACTACCATGGAATGGTGTTGAGGTCTGTGCTGCTCCAAGGTTTTCCCTGAGGCCATGATTTATGGAGAGAAAAAAAAGTAGTTCCAGGAGCATGTTTGGCAGAGTCATTAACAGAGCAGGAAAGAGGTAAGCAAGTATGTGTCTAATCTCTGTTGGCCTTAACTGTGGGTGTGACGTGATTAGACTCCATTGTTTCAGCATCTGTTCCTTGTAAATAATGGGCTGCAATTTAGAATTGTGAACCACACGAAATGTTTTCCCCTGTACAGTGCTTTGGGTCAGGTTATTTTATCAGCCCAAGAGGAATGAGAATAGGCCACTGCTCTATGTGTGGCTCAAAATAAAGAGATCTAGGACATTAATTCATGGGACATCTCCAGCCTCTCCTCTTAAAACATAGTTTGGAGAGTGAACCCTGGCACACAAGCCTGAGTCTTCTTCGTTATCACTGAAGTATATTTCTTTACTGCTTCCTAGTGCTTTTCATTCTGATGCCTGACTCGCTTGGCCAGGTAGACAGAAAGTCAGCCACCCACAAAGAGATGAGAAAAATATATAAAGTTATTGACATACACATTTAGGTAAAGATGAGCTAGGGCCAGGTAACAACTTTATATAAATAGGACTGTGGACATTATTGTTCTCCTAACATGGTGATTATTCAAAAACTGGTATTGGAATGGAGTGAAGAAGAACTTGAGCATGTGGTAAAATGTCTAAATAAGTTATAAAAAGTTCGTGAGAGATAAAACTTTCTGAAAGGACATTTGTCCTGGAAAATGGTAATGATTCCTGATGTCAAAAATGGATAAATTATTTCTGATGACAATATGTTTTTTTTTAAAAGGTTGGAATATGACACAGATAACTACTCATTTTATTTATCGGTGGAGATCTTCGCCATTGAAATAAAGATACCCAGGTTTGTCTTTTAAACTGGGGATGCAAAGCAAATAAAACAAAGCTTCTCTTTTCCCCTCCCCCAGTCATAAACATAGCAGCAATTGACAGTGCCGACTGCCCCACAACCACCAACTTTGTGTCACCTCTGTGTCCTTCACTCATTAGCACAATCTCTGATCACTCACTCTGCATTAATGTTCATTAATGTTTATTCATCTCATATATCTTCTGCAAGTCAAGCCAATTCCCACTCTTTTGACTTATGGGGAAAAGTTCTTTGTATTCTGATCACAACATAATAATCATCTTCTCATGCACTGGCTGGTTGTACTAAACTACAGTATAAGTCATGTTTTTCCTAGTTTGATTTTTTTCTAATTTATTTTTTTGCATACGTATGGTTTGTCTTCATGTATGTCTATGTACCACATGCATGTCTGGTACTTGCAGAGGCCAGAAGAGGATGTTGGATCCACTGGACCTGGAGTAACAGATGGTTGTAAAACCTGTGTGTACTTGGAATCAAACCTGGATCCTCTAGAAGAGCAAATCTCTAAATCGTTGAGTCATCTCTCCAGTGCCTTAATATGCTATTTTGATGCTGATGATAGCAATTAATTTATAAGATTTCTTCCATTTATTTAAGAAGACAATGGTAGGGGGCTGGAGAGATGGCTCAGTGGTTAAGAGCACTGACTGCTCTTCCAGAGGTCCTGAGTTCAATTCCCAGCAACCACATGGTGGCTCACAACCATCTGTAAAGAGATCTGATGCCCTCTTCTGGTGTGTCTGAAGACAGCTACAGTGTACTTATATATAATAAATGAATAAATAAATCTTAAAAAAAAACAAAAAAGAAGACAATGATAATTTCAATACACACAGAGAGCAGTCATAGACGTTCGGAAATGGGAGGTAAATGAGCTGTCTCTTTTCCTAGCAAAGCATGCACTGTCTCTCAGAATAGTGCACATGCAGATTTTAGTGCTATGCCGGTTACAGTTTAATTCATAGAGTTGGCAGAGATGACTTGAGATTGGAGATAAAAGAATCGTCCTTCTGTAGTGGAAGCTCTGTCATCTGCCTTAATTGGTACCACAGTTTCTTTTCTAAATGAGCCTATGTAGCAATCATTGCTGATAGGTATACGCCAAATTTGCCAAAGCTATAATTGTCAGGCATTACCTTGAAATTTTTACTTTGAAAAAATAACTTTCCCAGGACATGTAGCAGTAAGACAGGATGTGACAGCTGAAGTTTCATTTGGAAGTTGTCAATAGAAGATACAACTAACATAAGCCAAGGTGGTTTCCAAGCCGGACCACACTTCAGGAGTGCAGGGTGGCTATAGATACAATGCTGACACTTTGCTTTAGAGATCAAATGTAAGACCATTATGTACAACACCACAGAAATAGAGCATTAATAGTAGAACATGTGATTAACATTCCATGGCATTGTATGTTGGAAACAAAACAGTCTCATTTAAAATTATGGTAGATTTTGGTCAACTAAAAAGTTACTGTCACTATCTAAGAGTTGAAGAAAGATGCATTGGTGAAATGAAAATGGCTTCCATAGCCTTGTGTGTTTGAATAGTTGTTTCTCAGTTTGTGGAACTCTTTGGGAAGGATTAGAGGTGTGGCCTTTTTGAAGGAGATGTATCATAGGCATAAGCTGTGAATACCTCTGACCATGCCCGGTGTATTTACTTTCTACCTGAGGTTCCAGATGTAAGCTCTCAGTGCTTCCTGATGCCCTGTGTTTATTGTGCCAGCACCATCTCTAACTGTGGATCTGTAAGCCCAATTTACTGCTTTCTTTTAAAACCTGCCTTGGCCATGTTATGTTTTATCACAGCAGTAGGAGGGTAACTGTATGGAAGTGTTCTGTGGAAGATCAGAGTACTGATGTCTCTCCATCCAAGTACAGGAAACCAGGAAGGGGTGTGTTTTAACTGTAGCTCTAGAGCAGGTAGCATGAATACCATGACCTTGAGGGTAGAAGAGATCCCAAGATGACGAGTGTAGACTGCCATGAACAACCACATAAGGAACATTCTCATCTACTCCGTAACAGAGTTAGCAATATTAATTTATTCATTAGCTCTCTCTTTTATAGAAGACTGGAAAGCTAGCATTGATGGTCCAAAGGAACATGACTAAGTGCATATGTGAATTTATTAATGATTCAATCTATAGTATTGTCTTAGGGTTCACTACTGTGAAGAGACACCATGACCAAGGCAACTCTTATAAAGGACAACATTTATTTGGGGCTCTAGAACAGGTTAAGATGTTCAGTCCTTTATTATCTGGAAATCAGTCTGGAGGTTCCTCAGAAAATTGGACATTGAACTACCTTAGGATCCAGCTATACCTCTCTTGGGCATATACCCAAAAGATGCCCCAACATATAAAAAAGACACGTGCTCCACTATGTTCATAGCAGCCTTATTTATAATAGCCAGAAGCGGGAAAGAACCCAGATGCCCTTCAACAGAGGAAATGTGGTACATCTGCACAATGGAATATTACTCAGCTATCAAAAACAATGACTTTATGAAATTCGTAGGCAAATGGATGGAACTGGAAAATATCATCCTGAGTGAGGTAAACCCAATCACAGAAAAACACACATGGTATGCACTCATTGATAAGTGGATATTAGCCCAAATGCTTGAATTGCCCTAGGTGCACAGAACACATGAAACTCAAGACGGATGATCAAAATGGGAATGCTTCACTCCTTCTTTAAAAGGGCCAAGCATATATACAAACCATCACAATTATACATTATAGTATACACAGTGAGTTGAAGTAAGATGAGGTTCTTTGTGAGGTCCTGTCTCAACCAAAGGAAACAAAAATTACATTCACTTTTTAAAATGTTTGGGGATTTTCTTGAGATTAGTTTTATCATGAAAGTGACTAGGTAGACAAAAATGGCCTTGAACTCACGGATATCTGCCTTTGCCTTTTAAGTGCTGGGATTAATGGCTATTGCAAGTGATTTTACGGGCACCAGTGGCAGACAACTGAAATGACTTCAGAGGTTTGACACTGTCCCAATTCTCTCATGTTCCTTTCCTCTATTATTCCTTTATTATTCAGTTTTGTTCTCCTGTCCCTCTTTGTGTGTGTGTGTGTGTGTGTGTGTGTGTGTGTGTGTGTGTGTGTGTGTGTGTGTGTGTGTGTGTGTGTGTGTGTGTGTGTGTGTGTGTGTGTGTGTGTGTGTGTGTGTGTGTGTGTGTGTGTGTGTGTGTGTGTGTGTGTGTGTGTGTGTGTGTGTGTGTGTGTGTGTGTGTTGGCTAAACATGTGTGTGTGTGTGTGTGTGTGGCTTTCCTCTTTTTCCTCCTCCTCCCTCTTTTTCCTCCTCCTCCTCTTTTTCTTCATCTTAAGAAAAAGTACCTCATTTGTATTTTATGTACATGGGTGTTTTGTGCTGTTTATGTGACTTTCCCCTCATTCCTGCCTGGTAAATATATGCCTGCCTGGGGAGGCAAACTGATGGTACTAGAACTCCTGAAACTGGACTTAGAGATAAATGTGAGCTTCTATATGTCCTGGGATGAAACCTGGGGGGAGGGGTGAAGGAGGCTCCCAAGGTTTCCATTCTTTATAATATTTCCTGTCCAAGGCTGCCTAGGTCATTAGAAGGGTGATACTCCCACTGTGCATTAAAGAGTTCAATTCATCTGCAACAGAACCAGCCGGAGGCAGGAATACACTCCATAATTGGCCATTTAATGCAATATGATCACTCCTGAAACTGTATACGTACAATCAACAACAACAAAAGACTCAGCTGGGTATAGTCATATAGTAAGAGCTTACTCATACATAACAAGGAAGAATTTGGGGAGGAGAGGAGGGAGGACAAGGAAGAGTGCAATAAAGATGCAATAAATCTCAGTGGAGAAGTATAAAAGTAAACTTTAAATTTAAAAGAGAGAGGCTAGCGAGATGGCTCAGCAAATAAAACACTTGGTGTGTTGTCCGGAGGACCCATGTTCCTTTTCCACAACACAGATGGTTGCTAAGGATGTGCGATGACTCCAGTTGTTGGTATCTACTTCCCTCTTCTGGACGCTCCCGGTACTGCGTACAGACTCAAGCAGGCAAACAGCCATGTAACTAAAATAAAAATGAAGGGTAGAAAATGCAGTGTATACATGGGTATAAACCTGGATCCTCTAGAAGAGCAGCCACTTCCCTAAGTTGTTGATCCATCTCTCCAGTGCCTTGACATGCGATTTCAATGCTGCTGATAGCAGTTGATTTACAAAATCACTCTCCATCCATTTAAGAAGAAAAATACCGTTCCCTTTGGTGATGTCACAGTCCCGAGACAGACAGCAGCCAGGGTTAGTTAAAGCGACCCCTTTCTGGTCCTGCATGGAAGATGTGGCCTTCCTCTGAGCCAGCTTGCTCAGAGGCAGAAGCTGCCTTCTTCTGAGCATAAAATAGGCTCGGCATAGCTGTTCAGCTAAGTACAGTGTCTACTGTGCTAATTGGTGACTTTTCCTTGATGTTTGCTGTATTTGTGTATCCGTGGGAATTGTTGCATTGGTACACCTATCTTTTAGAACATACGTCACGATTAACAGGAAGTATTGGCTCCTAAGCAAGCAATGCTCACAGCATCATTTACTTGTGAGGAACCTGCCTGACTCCATTTTGAAAGCAGCAGCCATTATGCTATATTTTTACAAACAGGTTTCCATTTACTGTAAGAGCTGATTTGCTGTACTTCTTAAATAGATTGTATACGTTTCTGCCCAACACTGAGCTAGGAATAGCACTAAATCAGGTAGAACTCTCCATGAATTATCCTTCAAACTCCCTAGGAAAATAATCCCTATGTTTTCTTTTCTTTTCTTTTTTTTTTTGTAAAATCATTCCTGTCCTAGCTGCTGGTAAGAAATAACTCTTTTTGTCTTGGCTGTTATGATGGCTATTCTTGGTAGACAAACTGACTACAAATTAACTAAAACCCAAAGAGTTGCATATACCTGTGAGAAATCTTTCGTAATTAAAACTTAACAAGTGAGAAGACCCTTCTGGATCTTTTGAGGTGATAAGATCCGCCTTTAATCTGGACCACCCCTTCCGGTGGCAAAGGAGCTCCTCCTCCCCTCCCCCTACCTCTGCCCTTTTTCTGGCTAGCAAGTTCATTCCCTTACTAGCATTAGAGTCCACTTCTTTGAAAATGTGGTATACAGTGAAGCCCAGCTTAGCCTCATGAACTGAACCATTGGATTCTTCTACTTTTAATTGGTAGACAGCCTTTGTTGGACTTGCGGGACCACAGCCTGTGAGCCATTCTAATAAATCCCCTTTCTACATGCCTAGAGGGAGAGCGACTCATTTTATCGGAATCTTGACTAATACAGTTGTGTTTTCTCACCTTAACCAGGAAAAGGCTGGCTAAGAATAGTGTTCGTAAGCAGCATTCCTCCTAGAACTATTTCTTTGTAATTATTCAAGTTACTGTGGAGACTACACTTATCATTAGTGTTAATTTGTCAAGAGATAGACCCGAATTTCAGGAAGAAAACTCCTATAGGAATGTATTCACCACCCAGCCTTCTTGTGGGAGAAACACAATTCCATTGCTTGTGACCTGGCTCCAGCTTTTCTCTCAGGATTGTCCGATGTACCCTTGCCAACCAGGTAAAACGTAGCTGCAGTTTACCTGACCTCACGGTGAACTCACAGAACAAACGTTTGTTTTCTAAATCTCTCCTTAATTGTTTTAATATCGTGGGCACCCTTCCACCTGTGGGGCAGAAGAAACACTCTACTCCACATGTGCTGTGTAAAGCAGCTATCTTGTGTCGAGGAGGAAGGAGACCTCTCTACCAAGCACAGGAAAACAGAAGTGAAGCTATTGGAGGTCAAGGGCAAGGGCTACTGAGATGGAAAAAGCTGCAGATCTGGGAAAGGTCTTTCTCTGCGGTGGAACCCAGCATCAGGAAATACTGTTTTGTGCTCTTCCTTAAACTTCAGCTACAAAGGAGGTACTCTTGTCACTCAGGCCTCATTAGCCAATTAGAACCTGTAGTCGGAGCATCAGTTATAAGAGAGGCGGGCTCTTCCGGGCGCCAGGCTCCAGGCCCCAGACTCCGTTCTGAAGCCGGGGAAGTAAGTGCCAGTGGTTCTTTGCACGTTCTAGGAGCTGTGAAGGGTGCGTGCGAGCTTGGAAGCCACAGTATGGTGAGCGAGGGGCCGCAGCCTGGGGAGGAGTGGGCTGCTGAACCTCGGGATCCCCTTTTAATAGGCGATCCTTGGAACTGGATGGGAACTAGTGGCCAGATGTGGCTTTGTATGCAGTCCTTTGCGGTCCCTGTAATTCTCCGTACCTGAGTGGTGGCCTCTGAATAAGTTCACTCTGTGGGCTAAATCTATACAGAGTTTTGGGAACACGAGCAGTGTGTAGAAACATCTTTGTAGTCAACGTCACCATGCTTTTTGTCCACCAGAGGGCGGCAGGATACCGTTTTAGTTTCTCTAGCATCTCTAGAATTTCTTTTCTAAGTATTTAACATTTAGGAATAAGATCCACTTGGAGTTAGTTTTGTGGATGTTGTAAATGGAATCTTATGCGTTGGGTAGCACGCCACTATTATGCTGAGATGTAGAAGGGCACAATTGATAATGGCAAGGATTTACCAGTGCTTAGATGGTAACCACTAAGGGGGGGCTGCCCCTGAAACACCTGCTCATGAGACCTGTGAGAGATTAAGTGCTAGATCCCCGTGTTTGTTCACCAGGATTGCGTAGACATTTGGCTCTAAGTGTAACGAAGGAGACAACCCTGATTTTAAACAGCCACTAGTCCTATGCCCATATCAAAGGACAGGCGTCTAAGAAGCTGCTCAAAGGAGCAAGTAGGGTCCTAACCAACATGACCTCCCGTGGAGGCTTGAATATGCCTAGCCCATGGGAAATGGGACTATTAGTTGGTGAGACTTTGCTGGAATATGTGTGTCCTTGGACAAAGTTTCTCTCTGTGTATGGGCTTTGAGGGCTCCTAGTGCTCAAGGTACGCCCAGTGCAGAAGAGGCCTTCCTTCAAGCTGGCTGTGGAAGAGTTTTTTTCTGTCTGCCTTTGGATCCAGATGTAGAACTTGGAGCTCTGGCTCTAGCACCATGTCTGCCTGCATGCTATCATGCTTCCCCGATATGATGGTAGTGGACTGAACCTCTTAAATTGTAAGCCAGCCCCAATGAAATGTTTCCTATATACGTCTTTCCTTATATAGGAATTTTATCTATGTTTCCTATGTAAGTGTTGTCTCTTCACGGCAATGAAACACTAACCAAGACAGTGGCAAATTGATTTCCAAAGTGATTGTACAAGTTTGCACTCCCACCAACAATGGAAGAGTGTTCTCATTACTCCACATCCTTGACAGCATGCCCTGTCACTTGGGATTTTCATCTAAGCCATTTTGATGGGTATAGGATGGAATCCCAGAGTGGTTTTGATTTTCATTTCCCTGCTGACTAAGGATGTTGAAGATTTCTTTGTCTCTCAGCCATTTATGATTTCTCTGTTGAGAATTCTCTCTCTCTCTCTCTCTCTTTTTTTTTTTTTAGCTCTGTAACCCATTTTTAAATTTGGTTGTTTGGTTTGTTTGTGTCTTAATTTCTGCATCCTTTTGAAAGTGTCCTTTGCCTTACAGAAGCTTTTCAGTTTTATAAGGTCCCATTTATTAATTGCTGATCCGAATACCTGAGCTGTTGAGGCTCTGTTTAGGACCTTGTCTCCTGTGACAGTGCATTCTAAGCTATTCCCTCACTTTCTCTTCTGTTCGATTTAGGGTATCCTGTTTCACGTTGAGGTTTTTGAGCCACTTGAATTTGTGCAGGGTACTGTTTATCAGTCTACTTGCAGTTTTCTGTATTCAGACATTCAGTTAGACCAGCATCATTTTTTGAAGACGCTTTCTTTGTTCCATTGTACAGTTTGGGATTCTTGGTATAAAATCAATCGTCGATATGACTTTACTTCTGGGTTTTTGATTTGATTCCATTGATTACCGTGTGTGTGTGTGTGTGTGTGTGTGTGTGTGTGTGTGTGTTTAAATGACAATACCATGTGGATTTTACTACTATTTTTCTGTAATACTGCTTGAGATCAGGGATGGTGATACCTCCAGAAGTTCTTTCATCGTAAAGGATTGTCTTAGCTATCCTGGGTGTTTGGTTTTTCCGTTTGAAATTCAGCATTGCTTTTTTCAAGCTCTGTAAAGAACCATCTTGCAATTTTGATGGGAATTACATTGAATCTGTACATTGTTTTTGGTGTGATGCCCATTTTTGCTATGTTAATCCTACCAGTCCAAGAGTATGGGAAATTTTCCCCATCTTCTGATATGTTCTTTAGTTTCTTTCTTCAAAGACTTGACGTGCTTGTCCTGAAGACTTGCTTGGTTAGGGTTATGCCAAGTTATTTTATGTAATTTGTGGCTATTGTGAAATGTGTTGTTTCCCTAATTTCTTCTTTAGCCTGTTAATCATTTGTATAAAGAAGGCTACTGATTTTTTTTGAGTTAATTTTGTATCCAACCACTTTGCTGATGGTATTTATTACCTGTAGGAGTTCCTTAGTAAAATTTTGGGGCCCCTTATGTATACTATCATATCATCTGCAATAATGATATTTTGACTTCTTCTCTTCCAATTCGTATCCCTTTGATCTCTTTTAGTGTTCTTATTGCTCTGGCCACATTTCAAGTACTACATTGAATAGATATGGAGACAGTGGGCAGCTTTGTCTTGTGCCAGATTTTTTTTTTTAAGATTTATTTATTCATTTATTATATATAGGAGTACATGATAGCTGTCTTCAGACACACCAGAGGAGGGCATCGGATCTCATTACAGATGGTTGTGAGCCACCATGTGGTTGCTGGGAATTGAACTCAGGACCTCTGGAAGAGCAGTCGGGTGCTCTTAACCGCTGAGCCATCTCTCCAGTCCTTGTGCCAGATTTTAATGTGATTGCTTTAAGCGTGTCTACATTTAGTTTGATATTGGCTATTTGCTTTCTGCCTATTGCTTTTATTGGTTTTAGGTATGTGCCCTGTATCTGTGATCTCTCCAAGACTTTTATTATGAAAGGGTGGAGGATTTTTTTTTCAATTTTTTATTTTTAGCATCTAATTAAATAATCACATATGGTATTTTTTATTCGTTTTGTTTCTATGTTGCATTACATTGGTGGATTTTCATATGTTCTCTTATTTCTGCATTTGTGTAGTGAAGCTTACTGGATTATGGTGGGTGATGTTTTTTGTTTTTTTGTTTTTTTTTTTTCATTTTATAATGCCAGTTTTACCTGGGAACTGGAGCAAGAAAACTGCAGACCAACGTTCTTTACCCACAGCCACGGAATGACCAGCAGCTCACAGCTCCACTATGGAGCGAAGAGGAACTTGGGAATGCAGGACTAGTTCGGTGTGTGGAAACAAGCTAATATATTGTGCCCTGTGAACAGTCTTTTTTTTTTTTTTTACCTTTATTAACTTGAGTATTTCTTATTTACATTTCGATTGTTATTCCCTTTCCCGGTTTCCCGGCCAACATCCCCCTAACCCCTCCCCCTCCCCTTCTTTATGAGTGTTCCTCTCCCCACCCTCCCCCCAACAGTCTAGTTCACTGGGGGTTCAGTCTTGGCCGGACCAAGGGTTTCCCCTTCCACTGGTGCTCTTTCTAGGGTATTCATTGCTGCCTATGAGGTTGGAGTCCAGGGTTAGTCCATGTATAGTCTTTGGGTAGTGGCTTAGCCCCTGGAAGCTCTGGTTGCTTAGCATTGTTGTTCATATGGGGTCTCGAGCCCCTTCAAGCTCTTCCAGTTCTTTCTCTGATTCCTTCAACGGGGGTCCTGTTCTCAGTTCAGTGGTTTGCTGCTGGCATTCGCCTCTGTATTTGCTGTATTCTGGCTGTGTCTCTCAGGAGCGAAGCTACATCCGGCTCCTGTCTGCCTGCACTTCTTTGCTTCATCCATCTTATCTACTTCGGTGGCTGTATATGTATGGGCCACATGTGGGGCAGGCTCTGAATGGGTGTTCCTTCTGTGTCTGTTTTAAACTTTGCCTCTCTATTCCCTTCCAAGGGTATTCTTGTTCCCCTTTTAAAGAAGGAGTGAAGCATTCCCATTTTGATCATCCGTCTTGAGTTTCATGTGTTCTGTGCATCTGGGGCAATTCAAGCATTTGGGCTAATATCCACTTATCAATGAGTGCATACCATGTGTGTTTTTCTGTGATTGGGTTTACCTCACTCAGGATGATATTTTCCAGTTCCAACCATTTGCCTACGAATTTCATAAAGTCGTTGTCTTTGATAGCTGAGTAATATTCCATTGTGTAGATGTACCACATTTTCTGTATCCATTCCTCTGTTGAAGGGCATCTGGGTTCTTTCTAGCTTCTGGCTATTATAAATAAGGCTGCTATGAACATAGTGGAGCACGTGTCTTTTTTATATGTTGGGGCATCTTTTGGGTATATGCCCAAGAGAGGTATAGTTGGATCCTAAGGTAGTTCAATGTCCAATTTTCTGAGGAACCTCCAGACTGATTTCCAGAATGGTTGTACCAGTCTGCAATCCCACCAACAATGGAGGAGTGTTCCTCTTTCTCCACATCCTCACCAGCATTTGCTGTCACCTGAGTTTTTGATCTTAGCCATTCTCACTGGTGTGAAGTGAAATCTCAGGGTTGTTTTGATTTGCATTTCCCTTTTGACTAAAGATGTTGAACATTTCTTTAGGTGTCTCTCAGCCATTCGGCATTCCTCAGCTGTGAATTCTTTGTTTAGTTCTGAACCCCATTTTTTTTTTTATTAACTTGAGTATTTCTTATTTACATTTGAGTGTTATTCCCTTTCCGGTTTCGGGCAATCATCCCCTAACCTGTCCCCCCCCTTCTATATGGGTGTTCCCCTCCCCATCCTCCCCCATTGCTGTCCTCCCCCAACAATCACATTCACTGGGGGTTCAGTCTTAGCAGGACCAAGGGCTTCCCCTTCCACTGGTGATCTTACTAGAATATTCATTGCTACCTATGAGGTCAGAGTCCAGGGTCAGTCCATGTATAGTCTTTAGGTAGTGGCTTAGTCCCTGGAAGCTCTGGTTGCTTGGCATTGTTGTTCATAAGGGGTCTCGAGCTCCTTCAAGCTCTTCGAGTTCTTTCTCTGATTCCTTCAACGGGGGTCCCGTTCTCAGTTCAGTGGTTTGCTGCTGGCATTCGCCTCTGTATTTGCTGTATTCTGGCTGTGTCTCTCAGGAGCGAGCTACATCCGGCTCCTGTCGGTCTGCACTTCTTTGCTTCATCCATCTTGTCTAATTGGATGGCTGTATATGTATGGGCCACATGTGGGGCAGGCTCTGAATGGGTGTTCCTTCAGTCTCTGTTTTAATCTTTGCCTCTCTATTCCCTTCCAAGGGTATTCTTGTTCCCCTTTTAAAGAAAGAGTGAAGCATTCCCATTTTGATCATCCGTCTTGAGTTTCATTTGTTCTAGGCATCTAGGGTAATTCAAGCTTTTGGGCTAATAGCCACTTATCAATGAGTACATACCATGTGTGTTTTTCTGTGATTGGGTTTACCTCACTCAGGATGATATTTTCCAGTTCCAACCATTTGCCTACGAATTTCATAAAGTCATTGTTTTTGATAGCTGAGTAATATTCCATTGTGTAGATGTACCACATTTTCTGTACCCATTCCTCTGTTGAAGGGCATCTGGGTTCTTTCCTGCTTCTGGCTATTATAAATAAGGCTGCTATGAACATGTGGAGCATGTGTCTTTTTTATATGTTGGGGCACCTTTTGGGTATATGCCCAAGAGAGGTATAACTGGATCCTCAGGCAGTTCAATGTCCAATTTTCTGAGGAACCTCCAGACTGATTTCCAGAATGGTTGTACCAGTCTGCAATCCCACCAACAATGCAAGAGTGTTCCCCTTTCTCCACATCCTCGCCAGCATCTGCTGTCACCTGAGTTTTTGATCTTAGCCATTCTCACTGGTTGAGGTGAAATCTCAGGGTTGTTTTGATTTGCATTTCCCTTATGACTAAAGATGTTGAACATTTCTTTAAGTGTTTCTCAGCCATTCGGCATTCCTCAGCTGTGAATTCTTTGTTTAGCTCTGAACCCCATTTTTAATAGGGTCATTTGTCTCCCTGCGGTCTAACTTCTTGAGTTCTTTGTATATTTTGGATATAAGGCCTCTATCTTATAGGATAGGTTGTAGGATTGGTAAAGATCTTTTCCCAATCTGTTGGTTGCCGTTTTGTCCTAACCACAGTGTCCTTTGCCCTACAGAAGCTTTGCAGTTTTATGAGATCCCATTTGTTGATTCTTGATCTTAGAGCATAAGCCACTGGTGTTTTGTTCAGGAAATTTTTTCCAGTGCCCATGTGTTCCAGATGCTTCCCCACTTTTTCTTCTATTAGTTTGAGTGTATCTGGTTTGATGTAGAGGTCCTTGATCCACTTGGACTTAAGCTTTGTACAGGGTGATAAGCATGGATCAATATGTATTCTTCTACATGCTGACCTCCAGTTGAACCAGCACCATTTGCTGAAAATGCTATCTTTTTTCCATTGGATGGTTTTGGCTCCTTTGTCAAAAATCAAGTGATCATAGGTGTGTGGGTTCATTTCTGGGTCTTCAGTTCTATTCCATTTGTCTATCTGTCTGTCTCTGTACCAATACCATGCAGTTTTTATCACTATTGCTCTGTAATACTGCTTGAGTTCAGAGATAGTGATTCCCCCAGAAGTCCTTTTATTGTTGAGAATAGTTTTAGCTATCCTGGGTTTTTTGTTATTCCATATGAATTTGCAAATTGTTCTGTCTAACTCTTTGAAGAATTGGATTGGTATTTTGATGGGGATTGCATTGAATCTGTAGATCGCTTTTGGTAAAATGGCCATTTTTACTATATTAATCCTGCCAATCCATGAGCATGGAAGATCTTTCCATCTTCTGAGGTCATCTTCAATTTCTTTCTTCATAGGCTTGAAGTTCTTTTTTTTTTTTTTTGATTCAATAAAGTTTTATTTTCCCAAATGTACAGCTGATTGAATCTGTTTATGCATCTTCACTAGCAGCTGGGGCATCTCCACCCTTCGTGTTTCTGGTTTAAATTACTTGGGCTCTGTGCTTTGAAACCAGTTGATAAGCCCTTTACAAAGTAGCTCCTGAAGGGCTGTCCTGGCCAAGGAACCTCGAATCTTCAGTCCCTCGGAGACCACAGCTGGATTAATAAGCTTATAGTTGGGAACTTCCTTACAAATTTGTCATAAGTAGCTTTGTCAAACAGGAAGAGATTGTTCAGCTTCTCCCGAACTTTGCCTTTGGGCCACTTCTTCTTTTTGGCCTTGCCACCAGATTTATTTACTGGGTCTTTGTCTTTTTTGGCCGACTTTTCCAGCATCCTTCTTCTTCTTGTCGTCTTTGGGCGGCATAGCGAAACTCAGAGAGTAGTGTGGACCACTGCAGCCAAACTAAGATGTCAGAAAAAAAGCTTGAAGTTCTTATTGTACAAATCTTTTACTTGCTTGGTTAAAGTCACACCGAGGTACTTTATATTATTTGGGTTTATTATGAAGGGTGTCGTTTCCCTAATTTCTTTCTCGGCTTGTTTCTCTTTTGTGTAGAGGAAGGCTACTGATTTATTTGAGTTATTTTTATACCCAGCCACTTTGCTGAAGTTGTTTATCAGCTTTAGTAGTTCTCTGGTGGAACTTTTGGGATCACTTAAATATACTATCATATCGTCTGCAAATAGTGATATTTTGACTTCTTCTTTTCCAACCTGTATCCCCTTGATCTCCTTTTGTTGTCAGATTGCTCAAGCTAGAACTTCAAGAACTATATTGAATAAGTAGGGAGAGAGTGGGCAGCCTTGTCTAGTCCCTGATTTTAATGGGATCGCTTCAAGTTTCTCTCCATTTAGTTTAATGTTAGGTACAGGTTTTCTGTATATGGCTTTTACTATGTTTAGGCATGGGCCTTGAATTCCTATTCTTTCTAGGACTTTTATCATGAAGGGGTGTTGAATTTTGTCAAATGCTTTCTCAGCATCTAATGAAATGATCATGTGATTTTGTTCTTTCAGTTTGTTTACATAATGGATCACGTTGATGGTTTTCCATATATTAAACCATCCCTGCATGCCTGGGATGAAGCCTATTTGATCATGGTGGATGATTGTTTTGATGTGCTCGGTTTCGATGGATTCGGTTTGCCAGAATTTTATTGAGTATTTTTGCGTCGATATTCATAAGGGAAATTGGTCTGAAGTTCTCTTTCTTTGTTGGGTCTTTGTGTGGTTTAGGTATAAGAGTAATTGTGGCTTCATAGAAGGAATTCGGTAGTGCTCCATCTGTTTCAATTTTGTGGAATAGTGTGGATATTATTAGTATGAGGTCTCCTATGAAGGTCTGATAGAATACTGCACTGAACCCATCTGGACTTGGGCTCTTTTTGGTTGGGAGACCTTTAATGACTGCTTCTATTTTGTTAGGAGTTATGGGGTTGTTTAAATGGTTTATCTGTTCCTGATTTAACTTCGGTACCTGGTATCTGTCTAGGAAATTGTCCATTCCCTGCAGATTTTCAGGTTTTGTTGAATATAGGCTTTTGTAGTAGGATCTGATGATTTTTTGAATTTCCTCTGATTCTGTAGTTATGTCTCTCTTTTCATTTCTGATTTTGTTAATTTGGACACACTCTCTGTGTCCTCTCAGTAGTCTGGCTAAGGGTTTATCTATGTTGTTGATTTTCTCAAAGAACCAACTTTTGGTTCTGTTGATTCTTTCTATGGTCCTCTTTGTTTCTACTTGGTTGATTTCAGCTCTGAGTTTGATTATTTCCTGCCTTCTACTCCTCCTGGGTGTATTTGCTTCTTTTTGTTCTAGAGATTTTAGGTGTGCTGTCAAGCTGCTGACATATGCTCTCTCCTGTTTCTTTCTGCAGGCACTCAGAGCTATGATTTTTCCTCTTAGCACAGCTTTCATTGTGTCCCCTAAGTTTGGGTATGTTGTACCTTCATTTTCATTAAATTCTAAGAAGTCTTTAATTTCTTTCTTTATTTCTTCCTTGACCAGGTTATCATTGAGGAGAACATTTTTCAACTTCCATGTATATGTGGGCCTTCTTTCCTTATTGTAATTGAAGACCAGCTTTAGCCCGTGGTGGTCTGATAAGACGCATGGGATTATTTCTATCTTTCTGTATCTGTTGAGGTCTCTTTTATGACCAATTATATGGTCAATTTTGGAGAAAGTACCATGAGGTGGTGAGAAGAATGTATATCCTTTTGCTTTAGGATAGAATGTTGTATAAATCTGTTATGTCTGTTTGGTTCATGACTTCTCTTCGTCTGTCTATGTTTCTGTTTAATTTCTGTTTCCATGATCTGTCCATTGATGAGAGTGGGGTGTTGAAATCTCCTACTATTATTGTGTGATGTGCAATGTGTGTTTTGAGCTTTAATAAGGTTTCTTTTACGTATGTAGGTGCCCTTTTATTTGGGGCATAGATATTTAGGATTGAGAGTTCATCTTGGTGGATTTTTCCTTTGATGAATATAAAGTGTCCTTCCTTATCTTTTTTGATGACTTTTAGTTGGAAATTGATTTTATTTGATATTAGAATGGCTACTCCAGCTTGCTTCTTCAGACCATTTGCTTGGAAAGTTGTTTCCCAGCCTTTCCCTCTGAGGTAGTGTCTGTCTTTGTCTCTGAGGTGTGTTTCCTGTAGGCAGCAGAATGCAGGGTCCTCGTTGTGTATCTAGTTTGTTAATCTATGTCTTTTTTTTTTTTTTTTTTTTTTTCCGGAGTTGGGGGCCGAACCCAGGGCCTTGTGGGTGCTAGGCCAGTGTTCTACCACTGAGCCAAATTCCCAACCCCAATCTATGTCTTTTTATTGGGGGGTTGAGACCATTGTTGTTGAGAGATATTAAGGAATAGTGATTATTGCTTCCTGTTATATTCATAGTTGGATGTGAGGTTACCTTTGTGTACTTTTCTTCTCTTTGTTTTGTTGCCAAGATGATTAGTTTCTTGCTTTTTCTAGGGTGTAGCTTCCTCCTTATGTTGGGCTTTACCATTTATTATCCTTTGTACTGCTGGATTTGTAGAAAGATATTGTGTAAATTTGGTTTTCTCATGGAATATCTTGGTTTCTCCATCTATGTTTATTGAGAGTTTTGCAGGATACAGTAACCTGGGCTGGCATTTGTGTTCTCTTAGGGTCTATATGACATCTGTCCAGGATCTTCTGGCTTTCATAGTCTCTGGCGAGAAGTCTGGTGTGATTCTGATAGATCTCCCTTTATATGTTACTTGACCTTTTTCCCTTACTGCTTTTAATATTCTTTCTTTATTTTGTGCATTTGGTGTTGTGACTATTATGTGACAGGAGGAGTTTCTTTTCTGGTCCAATCTATTTGGATTTGTGTAGGCTTCTTGTATGTTTATGGGCATCTCTTTCTTTAGGTTAGGGAAGTTTTCTTCTATGATTTTGTTGAAGATATTTACAACAAAATATCTTTGAGCTGGGAGGCTTCACTCTCTTCTATACCTATTATCCTTAGGTTTGATCTTCTCATTGAGTCCTGGATTTCCTGTATGTTTTGGACCAGTAGCTTTTTCCGTTTTACATTATCTTTCACAGTTGTGTCGATGATTTCTATGGAGTCTTCTGTTCCTGAGATTCTCTCTTCTATCTCTTGTATTCTTGGTGATGCTTGTATCTACAGCTCCTTGTCTCTTCCTTTGGTTTTCTATATCCAGGGTTGTTTCCCTGTCTTCTTTCCTTATTGCTTCTGTTTCCATTTTTAATTTCTTCAACTGTTTGATTGTGTTTTCCTGAAATTCTTTCAGGGATTTTTGTGATTCCTCTCTGTAGGCTTCTACTTGTTTATTTATGTTTTCCTCCGTTTCTCTAAGGGAGTTCTTCATGTCTTTCTTGTTTTTTTTGTTTTTGTTTTTGTTTTTGTTTTTTTTTTGGTTCTTTTTTTCGGAGCTGGGGACCGAACCCAGGGCCTTGCGCTTCCTAGGCAAGCGCTCTACCACTGAGCTAAATCCCCAACCCCTCTTCATGTCTTTCTTAAAGTCCTCCATCATCATGATCAAATATGATTTTAAATCTAGATCTTGCTTTTCTGGTGTATTTGGATATTTAGTTTTTGCTTTGGTGGGAGAATTGGGCTCCGATGATGCCATGTAGTCTTGGTTTCTGTTGCTTGGGTTCCTGCGCTTGCCTCTCGACATCAGATTGTTACTTTGTTCTGCTATTTCTGACAGTGGCTAGACGGTCCTATAGGCCTGTGTTTCAGGAGTGCTTTAGACCTATTTTCCTGTTTTCTTTCAGCCAGTTATGGGAACAGAGTGTTCTGCTTTCGGGCGTGTAGTTTTTCCTGTCTACAGGTCTTCAGCTGTTCCTGTGGGCCTGTGTCCTAGTTCACCAAGCAGGTCGCTTGGAGCAGAAAAGTTGGTCTTACCTGTGGTCCCGAGACTCAAGTTTTCTCGTGGGGTGTTGCTTATGAGCTCTCCGGGAGGGCAGCAACCAGGAGGATATGCGCCGCCTTTTCCGGGAGCCCCCGTGCACCAGGGTCCCAGATGGCGTTTGGTGTTTTCCTCTGGAGTCAGCAATGTGGGCAGAGTGTAGTCTCTTCCGGCTTCCCAGGTGTATCTGCCTCTCTGAAGGTTTAGCTCTCCCTCCCATGGGATTTGGGTGCAGAGAACTGTTGATCCGGTCCCTTCAGGTTTCTGGCAGTGTCTGGGGTGCAGGGGACCTGCAGCTCCAGTGCCCCTATCTTCCGGTTCCCAGAGGCTGTATACAGTTTCCTCTTGGGCCAGGGATGTGGGCAGGGGTGAGCAGTTTTGGTGGTCTCTTCTGCTCTGCACTCTCAGGAGTGCCCACCTGTCCGGGAGGTGAGCTCTCTCTCCCATGGGGTTTGGGAGCAGTGAGCTGCAGGTGGGGATCAGCGAGGTTGGGAATCCAGCTAAAAATCGGAAGTGTCCAGTCCCAGAGGAATTTTGCCTCTGTTTGTCCTGAGACCCCAGTCAGGTTGCTTGGAGCAGAAAAGTTGGTCTTATCTGCAGTCCCTTGACTCAAGTTTGCTCGTGGGTGTTTCTTTTGAGCTCTCCTCGAGGGCAGCAACCAGGAGGACCTGCGCTGCCTTTTCAGGAGCCCCCATGCACCAGGGTCCCAGATCGCGTTTGGTGTTTTCCTCTGGAATCAGAAATGTGGGCAGAGTGTAGTCTTTTCCGGCTTCCCAGACGTGTCTCTCTTTCCAGCTTCTTTATCAGAAATTAAATGTCCATAGGTATGTCAATTTATGTGTGGGTCTTTGATTTGCTTGCATTCATTGATATGTCATTTTATGCTAATACTATGAAAATTTTATTACTATATCTCTGTCGTACAGCTTGACATCAGAGATGGTAATACCTCCAGAACTTCTATTATTGTTCAGGAGTAGGTTTAGGCCTCCTGAATTTTTAATTATACCACATGAAACTAAGCATTGTCCTTTCAAGGTCTGAAAATAATTGTGTTGCAATGTAGTGGGAATTGTGTTGAATGTGTAGATTGCTTTTGGTAGAATGTCCATGTTTACTATGTTAATTTTACCAATGCATGAACGTGGAGACATCTTTGAATCTTTCGATACTTTCTTCAAAGATTTTAAGTTCTTGCCAAACCGGTCTTTCATTGGCTTTGAACAGTTACCCCAAGATATTTTATATTACTTGTGGCTGCTGTGAAGTATTGTTTTCTGGAATGTTCTTGTCAGCTCATTGCTATTCTTTTTTTTTTTTTTTTTTTCGGAGCTGGGACTGCTGAACCCAGGGCCTTAGCGCTAGGCAAGCGCTCTACCACTGAGCTAAATCCCAACCCCCATTGCTATTCTTATATAGGAGAGCTGATTTTTTTTTTTCCATTTAACTTTGTATCTAGACATTCTGTTGAAGTTGTTTATCAACTGTAGAATTTTTGATACTGCTTATGTGTACTGTTATATCATCTCCAAATAATGATACTTTTCTACTTTCTAATTTGTATTCCCTTGATCTTCTTTAGTTGTCTTACTGCTCTAGCTAGAATTTCAAGTACTATTTTGAATAGATATGGGCAGAGTAGACAACCGTTTTTTTTTTTTTTTTTTTTTGTTTTTGTTTTTTTTATATTTTGTTTTTTTTTTAATATTTGTGAAGTGTCTTTGAATTTCTCTCCATTTAATTTGTTGTTGGCTATAGACTTTTTGTAAATTATCTTTATTATGTGTAGGTATGTCCCTGTATTGCTGGTCTCTCAACACTTTTATTATAAAGTGGATTTAGACAAAGGCCTTTTCAGTGTCTAATGAGATGATCAGGTGATTTTTTTTTCTTTCATTTTATTTATATAGTGGAATAGATTGATGTTGTTTGTATGTTGAACCATCCTTGCATGTCTTGGAGGAAGCTGACTTTGTTATTTGTATCATTATCTTTTGTATGTTTTTATTTATTTATTTATTTAATGATTTGGAGTTTCTTGCCTGTATGCATGGATGCATACCACATATTGTGTATATGGTATTCACAGTAGTAATAAGATGACCTTAGAACCTCTGAACTTGGAATTATTGATTGCTGTGAGCCCTCATGTACACACTGACAATTGAACCCATCTCATCTGTAAGACCACATGATGTTAATTCCTGTGCCCTTATTCTTTCCCTCTGTATTTTTTAAGGTCTACATATACATTGCTTATATTTTTATCTGTCCATCTCTAGCTGTTTTGACACATATTCTCTTTTAAAAACATTTTCTTAATCATACAGTTTAAATGGTGACAGTTTACTGGGAGATGAATACAGAACTGGAGTGGATGCTAAGTCTTTGTAAGAAGTTCACTGAGAACTTCAGAGGTTTTGCATATTTTTTTGTTTATGCGGTTATTTTTGGGGGGTTGGTGGTGGTAGTGGCAGGTTCTTAGTATTTACCTCAAGTAGTCCTGAAACTCATTACATAGACTAGTCTGGTCTCCAATTCAATGAGATTCACGTACCTCTATCTCCTGGGTGATACAAATAAAGGCACGAGACAGCACACCCAGCTTGCCTACCTTTTTTTGTAGTTAGTCATCATTCAGATCATTTCTCTGTTGTGTATAGTATTGATCTGTTTGTCTCTGACTGTCTGTTAATAGGTCTTTCTCTTGCAAGTTTAAATATCCTATTTCAAGGGCCCAGAAATGACAGGGGTGGACTTCTGTTGCTGTAAAATTATAACAAATAAAATGCTGTCTTTTATCACCCACTAGGTCCACACCACAGTGCCCCAAGATATCTGCTAGATATCTTAAGTCTCAGTCAGCAAAGCCTCTCACTCACTTTGCTCCATCTTGTATCACACTGCCTAAGGCCTCTCTCTAAGCCTGGTAGTAATCTCTCTACCTGTCTAGTTCCCAAGGCAGGTTTCCATGCCAGAAACATACATCCCAACTCTGTGCTGGCCCAGACCAGCCACCCCACACTCCCTTACACTTAATTCTACACATGAAAGAACACAGAACACAATAACCTTTCATCCAATTGATAAGATATAATTGCCCACCTAAACATACAAAGCCCTGTACACATCCATCCCTTAAGAACATTCATAACAACCTGTAAAGGTACAGCGTGGAATCTTAACATCAGCATTCAGGTTCTCTCTTGACGGCTGCTCTGCCTTCTCCTCCTCTCTCCTCCTCTTCCTTTAAACCTTTTCTCCTGCCCATTCTTCCTTCTTGTCCAATGACAGGCCTTGTTCTACCAGCCCCCACCTGTATTTTACAAATTAAATGGGGAGAAGGTTCTGGTGAAGTCACCTGAGTCCTGAGTGTGTGACTAGGCAGCCGTCCTTGGGGCAGTGGAATTAGCATCAAAATACAGATAACTCCAGGGCAAACCACAACAGACTTCCTTTTCAATTTCCTTCTAAAATGACTTAGTGATTACATTAGAACTTCTGTGTCGTGGAGTAAGTGTGGAAATCACCAGATTATATGAATCTATCATTAAAGAAGTATATATTTAATATGTGTCAGAATTATGCTTTCTGTTGAACACATGTATGAATATTTTAGGATGCTCTGACATATGATGATGTCCATATTAACTTCACTCTGGAAGAATGGGCTTTGCTGGATCCTTCCCAGAAGAATCTCTACACAGATGTTATGCTGGAGACCTACAGGAACCTCATTGCTATAGGCAAGACCGTGAATTTTAATTTGTTTTTTAAAATATGAGGAAAAGTGTTTCTTGGTTATTGAACTCTTCTTTAATTTTGATTGTGAAAGAAGAACAATGCGGTAAATAAATCAGGCGTAGTTCTAAGGTTCATTGAGGATAGTAACTTAACTCTTTGTCAGTTTTCAATTATATGTTATACATTTTCTGGTACTATATTTTAGGTTATAATTCAGAAGACAATCATATTGAAGAACATCTTCAAAATTCTAGAATACATGGAAGGTAAGTTTCATGTTCAAACTGATACAAATATACCTCTGAATAAATTTGAGTGTGCCCTAGAAATTTTAAGAAAACTCAACAATATAAACAAGTTTAGCTTTAAGTGATGATTAGTAAATTCTCACAATACCACATTCCTCAATGTCAGGTAGTTGGAGAAAGCACAAGGAAATAATGACTTAACAGCTATTACATTTTAATTATATCCCTATGAGAGCTGTTCTATAGTTCTGCCAATTGATTTAGGTTGATGCCATTCAGTTATTGCAAAGGACATATACATAGATTAGACGATAAGTATATGTCTAAAATCTTCTAATAGGCAAATATTTTTATAATAAATACCATATTACTCATATATGTTTAATGATTTACCAAAGTTTAGTGAGAGGGGTAATTTATGAGATTCAAGAAGGTTATGGTCATATTACATATTACATCCTCATATTAATATTTGTGATGAACAAACAGTTAAACTGTATGAATGCTATGTGGAAACCTTTTATTTTTTATTCATGTAGTAATTGATATATGTCACATTAGATAAAAGCCATGTGAGCATCTGGAATATGGAAAGTAGCAATGTACTCCCACAACAATTAGGAGATATGCAGTTATCCCCACTTTGAGTAGACTGAAGGTAATATGAGTTTAAAATTAATTGTATATCCACCTTCATTGGGAATATGTGAAATACATTCACACTGCAGAAAAACCCTTTGAGTAAAAGGAATATAGAAATTCTTCTGTTTATCCTGGTTTACTTTGCAGATGTAATGTGACTCACTTTGTAGCAAAATGTTATGAGTTCAATCACTCTGGCAAAGCTCTGAGTTCTTCCAGTTCTCTTCAGATATGTGGAAAAACTCACCTGGAAAAAGGATATTATAAATATGAACCATGTACTAAAGGCTTTGACCTTCACAGTTATCTTCAAACACACAAAAGTATCTACACTAGAGAGGAAACCTATTAATGCAAACAAGTGATAAAACCTTAAGATCTGATTCCTCTTTAAAGTAACTATACAAAATTGTAAAATTAAATCATGCAGATAAAAAGATTCATCACTGTAAATAATGCGGCACATTGTTTATATATGTCAATTGTCTTCACAGGCATAAAGGAAGTCTTACCAGAGAGAAAACCTATGAATATACTCAATGTGGTAAAGCCTCTACACGTCACAATGGTCTTCAAAGGCATGAAAGAATTCATAATGGAGAGAAACATAAATGTAATCAATGTGGTGAAGCCTTTGCAGTTAATAATTATCTCCAAATATATAAAAGAACACATACTGGAGAGAAACCAAATGAATGTGAGCAATGTGGTAAAGCCTCTACATGTCACAGTGGTCTTCAAAAGCATGAAAGAACACATACTGGAGAGAAAACCTATGAATGTAATCAATGTTGTAAAGCCTTTTCACAACAAGCTTACCTCCGAAACCATAAAAAAACACACACTGGAGAGAAACCTTATGAATGTAATGAATGTGGCAAAGTGTTTGCACATTACTCTACTCTTCGGAAACATGAAAGTACACATACTGGAGAGAAACCCTATGAATGTAATGAATGTGGTAAAGCCTTTTCACAACAGAGTCATCTCCAAAACCATAAAAGAACACATACTGGAGAGAAACCCTATGAATGTAATCAATGTGGTAAAGCCTTTTCACAACACAGTAGTCTCCAAAACCATAAAAGAATACATACTGGAGAGAAACCCTATGAATGTAATCAATGTGGTAAAGCCTTTTCACAACACAGTAATCTCCGAAAGCATAAAAGAACACATACTGGTGAGAAACCCTATGAATGTAATGAATGTGGTAAAGCCTTTTCACAACATAGTAGTCTTCAACAACATAAAAGAACACATACTGGAGAGATACCTTATGAATGTAATCAGTGTGGTAAAGCCTTTTCACAACATAGTAATCTCCAAATGCATAAAAGAACACATACTGGAGAGAAGCCCTATGAATGTAATCAATGTGGTAAAGCCTTTTCCCAACACAGTAGTCTTCGAAAGCATAAAAGAACACATACTGGACAGAAACCCTATGAATGTAATCAATGTGGTAAAGCCTTTTCACGACACAGTAGTCTCCAACAACATAAAAGAACACATACTGGAGAGAAACCCTATGAATGTAATCAATGTGGTAAAGCCTTTTCACAACAGGGTCATCTCCAAAAACATAAAAGAATACATACTGGAGAGAAACCATTTGAATGTAATCAGTGTGCTAAAGCCTTTTCAGAACCCAGTAGTCTCCAAATGCATGAAAAGACACACACTGGAGAGAAACCCTATGAATGCAAGGAATGTAGAAAAGTCTTTACAAAACACAATATTCTTCAAATGCATAAAAGAACACACACCGGAGAGAAACTCTATGTATGTAATTAATGTAGTAAATAAAGCCTTTGCAATTTTCTGAACTTTTCAGAGTCATGAAAGAAATTCATGCTGTAGAGAAACCCTATACATGTAATCAATGTGGTAAAACCTTTGCAGTTCACAATTATTTCTAAATATACAAAGGAACACATTCTAGAGAGAAACCTTATGAATGTAATCAGTTTAGTAAAGTCTTTGCACAACTGAATCAACTCCAGAAATATAAAACATAGTCTAGAGAAATTATACCAATGTAATCAGTAGTAAGCCTTTGCACAACAGAGTTATTGCTAGATACCTAGAAAAATACACAATGAAGAGAAACCCTATGTAAGAAATGTAGTAAAGACTTTATCTGTGGTAGTTATCTTCTTTATTTTTTAAATTTTTATTAGATATATTTCTTTACATTTCAAATGTTATTGCGCTTCCCGGATTCTTGGTCATAAGCCCCCATCCCTCCTGCCCTCCCCCATACAGGTATTCCCCCTATACATCCCCCTTGTTACCCCCCCCATATTCCCCTGCACTGGGGGTCCAACCTTGGCAGGACCAAGGGCTTCTCCTTCCCCTGGTGCCCCATCAAGGCTATTCTCTGCTACATATGCAGTTGGAGCCCTGGGTCAGTCCATGTATAGTCTTTTGGTAGTGGTTTAGGCCCTGGAAGCTCTGGTTGGTTGGCATTGTTGTAGTTATCTTCTATTATACAAAGGAACACTCACTAGATAGAAATCCACAAACAGAGAAAGCTCACCGCCCAGACAGGTAGGCACTCCTGAGACTGCAGAGCCGGAGAGACCACCAATACTGCCCACCCCTGCCCACATCCCTGGCCCAAGAGGAAACTGTATAGGGCCTCTGGGAACCGGAAGATAGGGGCACTCAAGCAGCAGGTCCCCTGCGGTCCAGACACCGCCCTGGCCTGAAGGGACCGGGTCAACAGCCTCTGCACCCAAATCCCAGGGGAGGGAGAGGTAAACCTTCAGAGGGGCAGGCACGCCTGGGAAGCCAGAAGAGACTACACTCTGCCCACATTTCTGACTCCAGAGAAAAACACCTAAAGCTATCTGGTACCCCGGTGCACGGGGGCCCCCGGGAAAAGGCAGCGCAGGTCCTACTGGTTGCTGCCCTCACAGAGAGCTCAAAAGCAGCCCCCCATGAGCAACTTCGAGCCCCCCATGAGCCTCGAGACCACAGGTAAGACCAACTTTTCTGCTCCAAGCGACCTGCCAGGTAGACTCAGGACACAGGCCCACAGGAACAGCTGAAGACCTGTAGACAGGAAAGACTACACGCCTGAAAGGAGAACACTCTGTCCCCATAACTGGCTGAAAGAAAACAGGAAAACAGGTTTACAGCACTCCTGACACACAGGCCTATAGGACGGTCTAGCCACTGTCAGAAATAGCAGAACAAGGTAACACCAGAGACAACCTGCTGGCAAGAGGCAAGCGCAGGAACCCAAGCAACAGAAACCAAGATTACATGGCCTCATCGGAGCCCAGTTCTCCCACCAAAGCAAAAACTGAATATCCAAACACACCAGAAAAGTGTGTGATCATGATGCTGGAGGACTTCAAGAAAGACATAAAGAACACCCTTAGAGAAACGCAGGAAAACATAAATAAACAAGTAGAAGCCTATAGAGAGGAATCACAAAAATCCCTGAAAGAATTCCAGGATTAAACCACTGAACTGAGAATGGGACCCCGGCTGAAGGAACCTTAGAAAGGACTGAAAGAACTCGAAGGGCTTGAGACTCCATATGAACAAAAATGCCAAACAACCAGAACTTCCAAGGACTAAGCCAGTACACAAAGACTATACATGGACTGACCCTGGACTCCTGACCTCACAGGTAGCAATGAATAGCCTAGTAAGAGCACCAGTGGAAGGGGGAAGCCCTTGGTCCTGCTAAGACTGAACCCCAGTGAACTGATTGTTGGGGGGAGGGCGGCAATGGGGGAGGATGGGGGGGAACACCCATAGAGAAGGGGAGGAGGAGGGGTTAGGGATATGTTGACCTGGAAACTGGGAAGGGGAATAACAATCGAAATGTGAATAAATACTCGAGTTATACAGATGGAAAAAAAAAAAAAACACCTTAAAAAAATAGTCCCTTTAACTAAGCAAGTGAAAGATCTGTATGATAAGAACTTCAAGCCTCTGAAGAAAGAAATTGAAGATCTCAGAAGATGGAAAGATCTCCCATGCTCATGGATTGGAAGGATTAATATAGTAAAAATAGCCATTTTACCAGAAGCAATCTACAGATTCAATGCAATCCCCATCAAAATACCAATCCAATTCAAAGAGTTAGACAGAAAAATTTGCAAATTCATATGGAATAACAAAAAACCTAGGATAGTTAACACTATCCTCAAGAATAAAAAGACTTCCAGGGCAATCACTATCCCTGAACTCAAGCAGTCTTACAGAGCAATACTGATAAAAACTGCATGGTATTGGTACAGAGACAGACAGATAGACAAATGGAATAGAATTGAAGACCCAGAAATGAACCCACACACCTAAGGTCACTTGATTTTTGACAAAGGAGCCAAAACCATCCAATGGAAAAAAGGTAGCATTTTCAGCAAATGGTGCTGGTTCAACTGGAGGTCAGAATGTAGAAAAATGCAGATCGCTCCATGCTTATCACCCTGTACAAAGATAAAGTCCAAGTGGATTAAGGACCTCCACATCAAACCAGATACACTCAAACTAATAGAAGAGAAAGTGGGAAAGCATCTCAAACACATGGGGACTGGAGAAAATCTGAACAAAACACCAATGGCTTATGGTCTGAGATCAAGAATCGACAAATGGGATCTCATAAAACCTCAAAGCTTCTGTATGGCAAAGGACACTGTTGTTAGGACAAAATGGTAACCAACAGATTGGGAAAAGATCTTTACCAATCCTACAACAGATAGAGGGTTTATATCCAAAATATACAAAGAACTCACGAATAAGTTCTAACGACTGCAGGGAGACAAATAACCTTATTAAAGAATGGGGTTCAGAGCTAAACAAAGAATTTACTGAGGAATGCCGAATGGCTGAGAAACACCAAAAGAAATGTTCAACATCTTTAGTCATAAGGGAAATGCAAATCAAAACAACCCTGAGATTTCACCTCACACCAGGGAGAATGGATAGATCAAAAACTCAGGTGACAGCAAGCTGGTGAGGATGTGGAGAAAGAGGAACACTCCTCCATTGTTGGTGGGATTGCAGACTGGTACAACCATTCTGGGAATCAGTCTGGAGGTTCCTCAGAAAATTGGACATTGAAATACCTGAGGACCCAGCCATACCTCACTTGGGCATATACCCAAAAAATGCGCCAACATGTAACAAAGACACATGCTCCACTATGTTCATAGCAGCCTTATTTATAATAGCCAGAAGCTGGAAAGAACCCAGATGCCCTACAACAGAGGAATGGATACAGAAAAAGTGGTACATCTACACAATGAAATATTAGTTAAGTATCAAAAACAATGACTTTATGAAATTCTTAGGCAAATGGATGGACTGGAAAATATCATCCTGAGTGAGGTAACCCAATCACAGAAAAACACACATAGTATATACTCATTGATAAGCAGATATTAGCCCAAATTCTTGAATTATCCTAAATGCACAGAACACATGAAACTCAAGAAGGATGACCAAAATGTGAATGCTTCACTTCTTTTTTAAAAGGGGAACAAGAATACCCTTGGGAGGGAATAGGGAAGCAAATTTTAGAACACAGGCAGAAGGAACACCCGGTCAGATCCTGTCCCACATGTGGCCCATACATATACAGCCACCGAAGTAGATAAGATGGATGAAGCAAAGAAGTGCAGGCCGACAGGAACCGAATGCAGATCTCTCCTGAGAGACACAGCCAGAATACAGCAAATACATAGGCAAATGCCATCATTGAACCACTGAACTGAGAACGGGACCCCCGTTGAAGGAATCTTAGAAAGGACTGAAAGAGCTTGAAGGGGCTTGAGACCCCATACGATCAACAATGCCAACCAACCAGAGTTTCCAGGGACTAAGCCACTACCCAAAGACTATACATGGACTGACCCTGGACTCCAACTGCATATGTAGCAATGAATAGCCTAGAAAGAGCACCAGGGGAAGGGGAAGCCCTTGGTCCTGCCCCCAGTGAACATGATTGTTGGGAGGGCGGTAATGGGGGAGGATGAGAGGGAATAACCATAGAGAAGGGGAGGAGGAGGGTTTAGGGAGATGTTGGCCCAGAAACTGGGAAGGGGAATAACAATCGAAATGTAAATAAGAAATACTCAAGTTAATAAAGATAAAAAAAAAAGCAGTAAAGGAAAGAGGTCAAGTAACATATAAAGGCAGACCTATCAGAATCACACCAGACTTCTCACCAGAGACTATGAAAGCCAGAAGATCCTGCACAGATGTCATACAGACCCAAGAGAACACAAATGCCAGCCCAGGTTACTGTATCCAGCAAAACTCTCAATTAACATAGATGGAGAAACCAAGATATTCCATGAGAAAACCAAATTTACACAATACCTTTTTATAAATCCAGTGGTACAAAGGATGATAAATGGTAAAGCCCAACAAAAGGAGGCAAGCTACACCCTAGAAAAAGCAAGAAACTAATTGTCTTGGCAACAAAACAAAGAGAAGAAAAGCACATAAACATAATCTCACATCCAAATACGAATATAACAGGCAGCAACAATCAGTATTCCTTAAAATCTCTCAACATCAATGGTCTCAACTCCCCAATAAAAAGACATAGATTAACAAACTGGATATGCAACGAGCACCCTGCATTCTGCTGTCTACAGGAAACACACCTCATAGACAAAGACAGACACTACCTCAGAGGGAAAGGCTGAAAAACAACTTTCCAAGCAAATGGTCTGAAGAAGCAAGCTGGAGTAGCCATTCTAATATTGAATAAAATCAATTTTCAACCAAAAGTCATCAAAAAAGATAAGGAAGGACACTTCATATTCATCAAAGAAAAAATCCAACAAGATGAACACTCAATCCTAAATATCTATGCTCCAAATACAAGGGCACCTACATACATAAAAGAAATCTTACTAAAGCTCAAAGCACACATTGCACCTCACACAATAATAGTAGGAGATTTCAACACCCCACTCTCATCAATGGACATATTATGGAAACAAATTAAACAGAGACATAGACAGACTAAGAGAAGTCATGAAGCGAATGGAATTAACCGATATTTATAGAACATTCCATCCTAAAACAAAAGGATATTCCTTCTTCTCACCACCTCATGGTACTTTCTCCAAAATTGACCATATAATTGGTCATAAAACAGGCCTCAATAGATACAGAGATAGAAATTATCCCATGAGTCCTATCAGACCACCACGGGCTAAAGGTGGTCTTCAACAAAAATAAGGAAAGAACGCCCACTTATACATGGACGTTGAAAAATGCTCTACACAATGATAACCTGGTGAAGGAAGAAAGAAAGAAATTAAAGACTTCTCAGAATTTAATGAAAATGAAGGTACAACATACACAAACTTAGGGGACACAATGAAAACTGTACTAAGAGGAAAACTTAGAGCTCTGAGTGCCTGCAGAAAGAAACAGGAGAGAGCATATATCAGCAGCTTGACAGCACACCTAAAAGCTCTAGAACAAAAAGAAGCATACACCCCCCAGGAGGAGTAGAAGGCAGGAAATAATCAAACTCAGAGCTGAAATCAACCAAGTAGAAACAAAAAGGACTATACAAAGAATAAACAGAACCAAAAGTAGGTTCTTTGAGAAAATCAACAAGATAGATAAACCCTTAGCCAGACTACTGAGAGGACACAGAGAGTGTGTCCAAATTAACAAAATCAGAAATGAAGAGAGAGACATAACTGCAGAATCAGAGGAAATTCAAAAAATCATCAGATCCTACTACAAAAGCCGATATTCAAGAAAACTTGAAAATCTGCAGGAAATGGACAATTTCATAGACAGATATCACGTACCGAAGTTAAATTAGGAACAGATAAACTGTTTAAACAACCCCATAACTCCTAAAGAAATAGAAGCAGTCATTAAAAGTCTCCCAACCAAAAAGAGCCCAGGTCCAGATGGGTTCAGTGCAGAATTCTATCAGAACTTCATAGGAGACCTCATACCAATAATATCCACACCATTCCACCAAATTGAAACAGGTGGAGCACTACCGAATTCCTACAATGAAGCCACAATTACTATTATACCTAAACCACACAAAGACCCAGCAAAGAAAGCAAGCTTCAGACCAATTTCCTTTATGAATATCAATGCAAAAATACTCAATAAAATTCTTGCAAACCTAATCCAAGAGCACATCAAAACAATCATCCATCATGTCAAGTAGGCTTCATCCCATGCATGTAGGGATGGTTTAACATACAGAAAACCATCAACATAATCTACTATATAAACAAAATGAAAGATAAAAACCACATGATCATTTCATTAGGTGCTGAGAAAGCATTTGACAAAATTCAACACCCCTTCATGATAAAAGCCCTGGAAAGAATAGGAATTCAAGGCCCATACCTAACCATAGTAAAAGCCATATACAGCAAACCTATACCTAACATTAAACTAAATGGAGAGAAACTTGAAGAAATCCCAGTAAAATCAGGGACTAGACAATGCTGTCCACTCTCTCTCTACTTATTCAATGTAGTTCTTGAAGTTTTAGCCAGAGCAATCAGACAACCAGAGGAGATCAAGGGGATACAGATTGGAAAAGAAGAAGTCAAAATATCACTATTTGCAGATGATATGATAGTATATTTAAGTGATCCCAAAAGTTCCACCAGAGAACTACTAAAGCTGATAAACACCTTCATCAAAGTGGCTGGGTATAACATTAACTCAAATAAATCAGTAGCTGACCCTGGGCTCCAACCTCATAGGTAGCAATGAATAGCCTAGTAAGAGCACCAGTGGAAGGGGAAGCCCTTGGTCCTGCCAAGACTGAACCCCCAGTGAACGTGATTCTTTTGGGGAGGGTGGTAACGGGGCATGTATGTGGAGGGGAACACCCATGGAGAAGCAGAATGGGAAGCGTTAGGGTTATGTTGGCCCAGAAACTGGGAAAGGGAATAAAAATCGAAATGTAAATAAGAAATACCCAATTTAATAAAGATGAAAAAAAAAAACAATGCCATCCCCTGCAGAAAAAAAATATAGGGTCCATACCTATTCATACCACTATATTCAAATTCCTGCTCCCCTTATGCTTGAAGCCATAAATTAGCACCATATGCATTTTTTTAATTGGAAAGATTTTATATTTCGCAGGTATTTTTTCCTTATTCACTTTACATCCAGTTCACTGACCCACCCAGACCACCCTCACAAAATCCTTACCCCATTCCCCTTCCCTTCTTTCCTGAATGTGTGGAGTCATCTTTGTGTCCTCCCTGCCTTGGCACTTCAATACTCTGCAGCTAGGTACTTCCTTGCTGAGGTCAAAGTAAGCTCCTTCCCAACTTCCTCAGACCTGCTGAGCCTGATCCATACAGATCAGCTTCCGTTTCCCACCCACACTCCCTGCTTGTTGATTCTTCTGGTGCAGGTATACCTGCAATGAACAGCCTGCTATCCCAGCACCCTCCATTCTCTTGCTACCTCTTATCCAAACTTCATCAGAGTTGCTGAGCCTGAAGCACACCAGTATGCTTCCTTTCCCCCCACTCATCTTCCTCGCTTGCTGAATCCTCTGTAGTAAGCAGAGCTGCCCTGAACAGCTTGATATCTTAGGGAGACATCCATGTTCCTGCCACCTCTCCTTCCTTCAAGTCTGCTGAGCCTGAACCATGGAACCTGCCATTTATCCAACCTTGACAGTCCCCATAGTCTACCACAGTCTTACCAATGTGTAAAATTTCTCATCTAGACATACAAAATTCTGTTTACATCCATCCCTTAAGAGTATTCATAACAACCTGTAAATGTGCAGAAAGGAATCATAATATCCACCTCCATGTTCTCTCAGCTGCTTCTCTCTCTGGTCTCCTCTCTAAAACTTTTCTCCCACTCATCATTCCTCTTGTCCAATGACAGGCCTCGTTCTATCTTGTACATGCCTTCACCTGCATAATGACATCATCCTACAATCCCTCCCCCAAATTGCCCTAGTGTGCTTTAAATCAAGACTGCAAACTCATTTTGGGGTCTCTTCCTCTTTCTAGACGCTAGACCCTAGCATGCTGGTCTTCTGAAGAATAAAACAGATTTCTTTAGGTGCTTCTTGGACATTTGAGAGATTCCTCAATGGAGAGTTCTTTGTTTACCCCAGTGTTAACAGGGTTATTTTGCTCTCCGGAGTCTATGTTTTAGTCTATGAAGCCACAGTTAGGCTGATATCAAAACCACACAAAGAGCCAATAAAGAAAGAAATTCAGATCAAATTCCCCTATGAATATTGATGCAATAATACTCAATTAAATCCTTCAAACTTATTTCAAGAACACTTCAAAATGATCATTCACTATGATAAAGCAGACGTCACCCCAGAAATGCAGGGATGGTTAAATATATGAAAATCCATCAACATAATCCACTATATAAACAAACTAAAATTTTACATTATTACTAAAACCTTGAACAAAATACAACACCCCTTTATGTTAAAAGTCTTGGAAAGATCAGGAATTCACGGTCCATACCTAAACATATTAAAAGCAATATACAGCAAGCAATAGGCAATAAATTAAATGATGAAAACCTTGAAGCAATCCCACTAAAATCAGGGACTAGAACATGACTGCCCTATCTATTTCCCTATATAGACAATATTGTACTTGCAGTTCTACCCAGAGCAATTAACCAATGAAAGGGCTTCAAAGGTATATAAATTGAAAAGGAATAATTCAAGATATAACTATTTGTGGATGATATGGTAGTATACTTAAGACCCCAAAATTTCACGAGAGAACTCCTAAACCTGAGAAGTTCAGCAAAGTGGCTGGATATGAAATTAACTCAAATAAATTAGTAGCCTTTCTCTATTCAAAGTTAAACAGGCTGAGAAAGAAATTAGGGGAAAGACACCCTTCACAATAGTCACAAATAATATAAAATATCTTGATGTGACTCTAACCAAGCAAGGGAAAGATCTGTATGACAAGAACATCAAGTCTCTGAAGAAAGAAATTGAAGAAGATCACAGAAAGTGCCAAGAACTCTGATAGTCATGCACATTTTAAGCAGTGTTAACTGTATACATTTATATTCTCTGATCTATGATTCAGAGTTTATACTGAATTTTATTTTGCAGAACTTACTACCTTCTGTTAGTACCCATTGCCATTTGTGTATTTGTGTGACTATGGTTCCATCTTCCTGAGTTAAACCGTTCTGCATTGTGTCTCTACTTTGAGCCCACCTGTGACCTTCTTTCAGAGTTCTTTGCATGCTTGCTTTTTCCTTTCTGTCTCTACTTTATTTTCTTTTTTGAGTTTTTATTTTTTTTATTTATTTTTTCTCCATCTTTATTAACTTGGGTATTTCTTATTTACATTTCAATTGTTATTCCTTTTCCCGGTTTCGGGGGCCAAATCCCACTAACCCCTCACCATCCCCTTCTCTATGGGTGTTCCCCTCCCCATCCTCCCCCATTACCGCCCTCCCCAAAACAATCATGGTCACTGGGGGTTCAGTCTTGGCAGGACCAAGGGCTTCCCCTTCCACTGGTGCTCTTACTAGGCTATTCATTGCTACCTATGAGGTTGGAGCCCAGGGTCAGTCCATGTATAGTCTTTGGGTAGTGGCTTAGTCCCTGGAAACTCTGGTTGGTTGGCATTGTTGTTCATATGGGGTCTCAAGCCCCTTCAAGCTCCTTCAGTCCTTTCTCTGATTCCTTCAACGGGGGTCCTGTTCTCAGTTCAGTGGTTCAATGATGGCATTCGCTTATGTATTTGCTGTATTCTGGCTGTGTCTCTCAGGAGAGATCTGCATCCGGTTCCTGTCGGCCTGCATTTCTTTGTTTCATCCATCTTATCTAGTTTGGTGGCTGTATATGTATGGGCCACATGTGGGGCAGGCTCTGAATGGGTGTTCCTTCTGCCTCTGTTTTATACTTTGCCTCCCTATTCCCTGCCAAGGGTATTCTTGTTCCCCTTTTAAAGAAGGAGTGAAGCACTTCGCATTTTGATCATCCGTCTTGAGTTTCATGTGTTCTGTGCATCTAGGGCAATTCAAGCATTTGGGCTAATATCCACTTATCAATGAGTGCATACCATGTGTGTTTTTCTGTGATTGGGTTACCTCACTCAGGATGATATTTTCCAGTTCCATCCATTTGCCTATGAATTTCATAAAGTCATTGTTTTCGATAGCAGAGTATTATTCCATTGTGTAGATGTACCACATTTTCTCTATCCATTCCTCTGTTGAAGGGCATCTGGGTTCTTTCCAGCTTCTGGCTATTATAAATAAGGCTGCTATGAACATAGTGGAGCATGTGTCTTTGTTATATGTTGGGGCATCTTTTGGGTATATGCCTAAGAGAGGTATAGCTGGGGGAGGATTGGGAGGGGAACACCTGTATAGAATGGGAATGGGAGGGGTTAGGGTGATGTTGGCATGGAAACTTGGAAAGGGAATAACATTTGAAATGCAAAGAAAAAATACCCATTATAATAAAGATGGAAAAAACTAACGAATAAACAAACAAACAAACAAAAACCCTGTATTCTGTTTTCCAGATTGTCTTTAGCATTTTGAACTACTATGAAAACATAAAACACTCATAGCAGTTTCAAATAAATGTTAACCTGCTGGGTGAAAAACAGAACAAAACAAAACAAAACAAAGAAAACCAAAACAAAACAAAAAACAAAACTTTGGTAAAGCTCAAAAGACACATTGAAACCCACACAATAATTGTGGTAGACTTCAACACCCTACTCTCATCAATGGACAGATCTTTGGTAGAGAAACTAAGCAGAGACACAGTGAAACTAATAGAGGTTATGAACCAAATGGGTTTAACAGATATATCCAGAACCTATCACCCTAAAGAAAGAATACACCTTCTTTTCAGCACCTCATGGTATCTTCTCCAAAATGGAACATATAATTGGTTACAAA